>NC_056751.1:502389510-502449510 GCF_019279795.1 Protopterus annectens | reverse complement strand
CAGCAGGAATCTCTCAAATTTTCAGTCTAAATGGCAGGATATTAATCCCTTAAAATGAAATGTTTTCTTATGGAGCTTTGAAAATCCTAAATGAGGCAAAGAAACCTGCTACTAGAAAATCTTACATTCTGAAAGAGGGAAGATTTTTCTGAAATAGGGAAAAAAAACAGGCAAAGATTCTTGGAGTGTTTCAATCTTCCCTTTCAAGCTTATTTGGCTCATTCTTTGGTCAAGGTGAATGCTACCATGATAATGCTTGCAGTCACTTAGACTGCAGTTAATCCTTCAGTGAGAGGTTTCCTTGCATTGGTATTGATTTCTTCACTTTATTCTTTTCTATAGTTATCAAAGAATATATTTGTTCTTATACAAATAAAACACTTTTTGTTCAACTTTCACACAGATGGTGTTTCCCTATAACATATTACTCCCACTTGTTCCCCTACATATGTCACTCAGTCGGTCAAATCTGGAGGTAAAGGTTAAATGACATCATACTACACCAAATAAAAATCCATATATGTAATCTGTCACACATTTTTGCAGTTGACATCCTAACTTATCTTACCATTACATGACTTTCTTCTTTGATGTTTACTTCCATCCATCATGTACTTGATCCACTCAAAAAAACAAAGCTTCTATAAATTTGGGAAAGGCCTATTAAAGATTCTTAGTTATTCTCTCCTTAACTTCTCCCACATCAGCTGCACTTTAGCACATGCCCCGCACAGAGAAAACCAATCAGCTTTCTCTATACTGCATTTCTAACTGGGTATTGTAACTAACAAAGCACCTTGGTGTTGGTACCCTCAAATCAATCCAGGCTGAACATTTAAAGTAGTTTATTATTGAGCGCTTTTGTCTTATACATAGACTCCATCAGAAAAATGACAATTCTGTTTGTCATTATTCTGATGAAGTGCATGTATAACACAAACACACTCAATAGTCTTTTGGTTACTCGCATTTTTTTTGCACTTCATACTGTTTATTATTGTCTTTGTAGGGTATTGTAACTCTCATCTCTCTCTAAAAAATGTTGTCAGGCTCTGGTACAATGTATGGATCAACCATCACTAAACATCATCTCTTGACTCAATATGCCTTGGTACTTTTGTCATTCTCTACACCCTTTCTAAAAACCTGTCTTCTTCTTCATCATTCTCTTTAATCCATTGACCTCTTAGTCTACCCATAACCTCCTTCATCATGTTACACCCCAACTGCTTTTAAATACATTTTATTCTCCCTTTCTTGACCTTTTCCAGGCTATCGTTTATCTCTTCCTCCTCCTTATGTCAGCCCTTCCTGTCCATTTCTTCACCTGCCATACTTTCCTTAGTAATCCATATTCTGCAGAATACACAGTATCTATTTGAGATCCATATTTTGGTTGTACCTGTTCAAAATTCATCCATTCTACCCATTTACTATGTCCTTACTTCTCAAATTCTGTTCACCCCCATTGCTCACATCAAAGAACTTTCCTCTCTATCTCACAAGGACTTCTCCACCATACCCTCCTCAAATCCATTGTCTGTTTTACCAGAGCTTATTCTCATCTCTATATTTTTCATCACCATCTTATCCCTACTATCCTCTGTCCTTTAATACACTCTTTCATACTTCCCTTTCCTCCCTTCATCCAAAAAAAAAACATGCAATGCCAATCACCAGCTTTCTCTGAGGCACATTGATTTCAGATGCAAACTATCTAGTCTAGAGCCCCCAACCCCTTGAACCCTTCTCTGACCACAGTCTGTCTTTTGTAAACCACCCATCTCCATTTTCTATATGTTTCTTTGGATTTTTTGGATATCCTCCAGCACCTTTTCTTGCAGTCTAATAATGTGAATATTCCTCCCTGCATGTATAAAATGTGAGATTAGTAAATTATGTAATGCATCTGTTCTTAACCAATGTATGTATTTTCCCTCATCCACCTACCTACTATAAAGTATCTTCTTGCACCTTCTCCCTTTCCTCAGTTTTGCCTCCTTCACCATACTAAACAACTTCAAGCTCAACACTTCCCCTCCCTACCTCTTGACAGACTTACATTTCCTCTCCTTTTTCTGTAGTTACAAAACTACTGATTGTTCGGGTGAAAATAAAAAAACATATTCAGACTCAGATTTAAAAAGATCTACAAAATCTTGAGCAATTGCCTCTCCTGATCCTCCAAAATCAACATGTAATAATCCACAAAAAGAAAAGTGCCATGTCATGTTTGCTCACCTTCATGACAATAGCTGCTCTCCCCATAAGATCACCCCCCCCACTCTCAATTGCTTTAATTCTTTTCTTTCTACACCAGACTCTTGTTCCATCCTATAGCCCTCATCCACTCCCTCTAAACAGCTGCTGTAGGCCCAGCTACTCATTTCCAGGCCTCAGCTATACGTGCCACTAACTCGCTCCTTCACCTTTATTGTCCATATGCATTCCACTCCTCACTAGCCTACCCATCTTCTCTTCATCTAAATTCCCACTCCCTAATATGAGTACCTACGCAGCTCATTACTAAACCCCCTAGTTAGAATTTCACTTATACCCTATACACATATACATATCTATTTGCTGGGTAACATTAAGTAAAACTATAACTGTCTCCTAATAAAACAAAAAAGATCCTACCTTGTCCTGTGTATTACAAACTGTCTAGTAACCAAATTCAGTAACAATCCCTTGTTCTTCTTCAGGACATGATGCATGTTTATCTAACAGCTTCTACATATGCAATTCCTCCATTATTCTACTGCAATGTGTATGTCGAATAATGGAAGGTACATAGTTGTCTTAAAATGCTTCCATTGTTAGTTTTTTGATAACATATTATTATAGTCAGTCATTAGGATTCTACATAGTAATGTTTTGTAGTTAAACATAAAATGTATGATAACCTCACCATCATTCACCTGCACCAATGTCTTTAGTGCTTGCCAATTTTCCCTTCCTTCATATTCAACAAAAAATCTTCACTCATGGCATCTGTCAACCTACTTCTGCATTCAGCCCCTTCCTCGCATAGTGCAATGTGACTCTGTTGATCTTCATTTATTCCTCTTCTGTGAATGCCATTCACCTCTTTCTCTTCTTCCATCATTATTTGGCTTTGTCTGGAAAGATCCAGCATATGAGCAGCCAAAAGCACAATGACAAAAGGCATAGGCAACATACAATTTAAAAGAGCAGGAAAAAGAAAACGTAAGTGCAGCATGTTTAAATATAATCTTCTGCTTCTTATCACTTAACTGACTTTTACCTCTGACCACTCATAAGAGCTTCCCTGCTGTTATTAGTCTATAATAAAAAGAAATTCTTCCATTTGTTCATGGACCAACGTTTATAGTGCTTCATTCCCTCATTTTTGTTACTTCTCACATCACATCTAATATACTCATTATACTATATCTTAGTCTGGCACCTATTCTACTTTCCTCCATTTCTTTCAAACATTTTGCAGATCTTCTAGTTCTTTCCAGTCACATGCTCATGAGCTCCTATGCTACAACGATGGCCAATATATGATGGCTTCTTTTGGAGCCTCCAACTTTCCCTCATTTCTGTATCTCCCTTCCCCAGCCCTCCCATGCTTGTCTACATGCTGTGTCTTTTATATTACATTCACAGTGCCTTCTGTTGTATCTGTTGTATACGCTTAATATTTTTTTCAGTGTAGTTCCTTTGTCCTGTGTCTCTCCTTCCTGGCTTCCCTCCTCTATTATCTACTTTCTCCCCACTCATCACTGTGATGCATCTCTATAAACAGTTTTCCCTCCCACCTGCATTTACAGGTACTTCTCTTCCCTCAACTGTCAACCACTTAACAATTGTCATGCAACTTATCCACATGTATGTGAATAGCTTTTCCTCATCTTTCACCCATAAAATCTAACCTTTCCACAACATTTTTATTGTGTTTGGGAAGACAACATATGTGCCTTCTCCAAGAACTGCCTAATATGGCAGCTTGCTGTTAGTAAAGCTTTCCTCTCTGCATGAATCTGTGCAGTAAAATTATCAAGAATATAGATCTTGCTGCATTCCCTGTGGGGGCCATGTCTGAACCCAGGTGTTTTGAATAGCCATTCTTTTAATCTATAACTGTTACATTTAAAAATGAAATGTTGCAGCTGATTTTCCTGTACTTGGCCACCTACCCACCCTATAGGTTCTATTCACTTGCTTGACTAGTCAGTCATTGCCCACAGTGGCTTGATAAATACAGCTTTCTGTATATCAGACTTCATCCCTGCCTTCCAGCACCTCTCTTGATCCAATTATTCTAACATTCACTCACTGGGATCTGGTTTCCAAATTAATTTCATTTTACTTCAGCCCCACCACACAACTCAAATTACATGATTCTTCATATTGATGCTTCAGTTTCCATTCCATTTCAGTGATTTCTGTTATCTTCATGTTATTTTCCTGGGTACCTCTAACATCTGCCAAAGCAGCCATCTCATTTGCTGTGCCTTCCATGTGGTTTTGTGAGTAGGCAGTCCAATATCTGTTTCATTTCCACCAAACTTTGTCTGTTCTATCTTTTCCAACTTGAATTTCATTCTTGGAATGCTGAAAAACTACTACTATAACCAGTGTCATGCTTTCCAGACTACTTCATTGATGACATATTTTGTTATAACATGCAGTTTATCTTTCAGGTGCAAAGCCTGCTAATGACAGCAGCAGTTTTGAGAAGCTGTACACCACAGGTTTCCTGATCTGTAATTGTGTTAATGTAACTGCAAATAGTTCTCCATGTCAAATTTTGTTTATGCTAATACCACACTGTTTCTGCGGTTACTGGCTTGGTGCTGTCCAAGGTATGGCTCAAGAACCTCTGCTCAGTAATTCTGGTCATATTGTAGCAGATTCAGGGTAATGGGAATCCAAGCTTGACCCTTTGATGGTATTAATGGTCAGATACTTGTGAAATTATATCTAGGGCTGCCACAAATACCAAAGTTATAAAAATCCTTTCAATCAAATGTGACTTCTTGCAGTCACCTCCATTAACAGGCCTTATACCCCAGACATGCAATCTTAGCTTACTACCCAGGAGCAGAACTGCAGTACATCAGAGAGAAGAGTGATGGTCTTCAGAATAGGCTTCATAATCTGTGGCTGATTAATCTAACACAAGAACTGGAAAGTGTCAATTTAAAGCCCTATTTATAGGTTCAGTTAGCCATAGCCCTGTGTATTCCTCAGGAGAGAGAGTGCTTGAGAGGTCGCATAGAGGCAGAAGATCATTTTGGGGGTGGGAATCTCTGTTCTTTATCAATTTATTGTCAGGCATCTCTGTTATGTATTTAAAATCTAGAGAAGTGAAAAAATGATGGCTGGCCAAAAAGTAAAGTTGGTGCACAACTTCTCAAAAGATGTGTTGGAACATCAAACTCCTTCTCAGAAGCTTGATCATTTGTTGCAGGAATAGAATTTCCACCTACTTCAAGTATCCTGTGATTTCAAAAATAGCATGGAAATGGGCCATATACTCTTTTACAGCAGAAAATGCTGCAATGATGTTCTTACAGAAAATGCCTCACACTTATCTTTCTAATGTATGTCTGAAAAGCAGGAAGTATCTAACACCTGCAGCACCTTTCAAAAGTCAGTAGCAGCATAAGGGTCTGAACTGTTCCAGGGCAACTGTATATCATGTCCAAAGACCTGTACAAGAATAGATATTTGCAGAGAAACCTGCAATTGTAAATGCACCCGCTCCATCATGTCCATACAGTGCAGATACACTCCCAAAGGGAGTAAACAGCCCAGACAAGCTGCCATGAAATGAAATCTCTCTGGAGTTGTTCAGTGTTCTAAACCACTTAGCAAGATGATCTTTTGGAGGAGCTAAAGGAGTCTGGATGAAACAGCCTGCATGGCTTCAAGAGACAATAATGAATAACGAGGAAGACAATTAATGCATCCCAACAAACCTACTCACCATTTACTTTGCTAAATTAGAAACAAGGACACTCTTGTCTCAGCAAATCCTATATGATTAAAGGACAAATATAGTAAGAAGGAATGTAATATTAAGTATTGTGTCATTTACTGGAGTGACAGACCCCCCTGGCACCTAGTTTTTGTACCCTGTTCTTTTATTAGTACATCTGCTTCATGGTTGCTTGACATAGGTAGTGGTACTGTGTATTGATAGTAGGGTCTCTGAGTATTTTTAGGATATTTTCATGGCTTGTGTAGCATAGTGTGGTACAAGTCACATACTTATCGCCATTTATCTTGCTTTGCTGCATTAAATATTAATTAAAGGCTACTCCAAGCACCAGAACAACAGCGTTAGTTCTTGTTTATTCACCTGTTTGTGGGTATAGTTATGTCTTTGCTGTCTGTTATTGCCAAATATTAAAGCTGCTTATGCTCAAATACAAAAAGGAATGCACCAAAAGTCATTTATGTTCTTGAGGTTTTGTGTTATAATGTTTTAGGAGACCAAGAATTGCAAACGGAAATGTTTGAACAGTGTCTTAGGGAGCACAGCTGTACCAAATATTTCCTCCCCTTCAAAACTAGAGGTGACCATCATTATCAGAAGGGTTTAGACTGGTTTATAATGGACAAGACAATAGCAGATGGCTACTTTTCTTACTAGAAGCTCAAGAGTATAAATTCATTTTAGGGGCAGTTTATGGCACAGTCTGTGATTCTTCAGTTTTATGAATCATTACACTTCAAATACAGAGGACTTTAATTCCAATAATTGTCCTGTTATTTTAGATGGGGATTTCAATGTCATAATTAATTCTCTACTAGATAGGGCCATCCAAAAGCAAATGGAGATGTAATAGCTGAAATCTTACTAAATCATATAATAAAAAGTATAACATTTATTAGCTATCTGGTCACAACTTTACTTCAACCAAGATTTTAACACAGTAAGGTGGGTCTAGCTGTAGGCTTGATTATATTTTGGTTTCAAAAGCTTTATCTGATCTATCTAGGGTTCGAACAGGAGTCCATGTTGGCATTCAACTAAAAGTGTCACTAAGAGCTAACCATCACTTTCCTTCAAAGCTGTGGTTGGTCAGTCTATTAATCGTAGAGGAACATACCTCTCAACTGTATAGATTTTTGAAGAATGTCAGTATTTTTGCCTCGGTTTTGGTCTGTTCTTCATAAAATATATGATTTTCTGGATTTTTGTGGCAAATTAGTGAGGACTGAATGCACTAAATAATGAGTTGTTTGAGTTTCAGACTTCATATCCTTCAGAAAATGCATGGTAACACAAGAAATTTTATTCTAGAAACTTTCTAAATTTATAGGAGCAGTATTTAAAATTTGTCCCTATTTTTGTGGCTTTGTCTGCCCATTATTTTTGGCTTTGTCCAGATTATTTGTGCTAACAGGTTGAGAGCTGTGTAGAGGAATCTCTAAGATTTTACCATACAAGAGACTGAGACATACATATTGTCATAGCAACCATTTAGTCTCAGTGCCACTGCTGATTTTCTAGGAGTCTTTCTGTTTAATTTTGTAGGATATATGCTCAATAGCAAAACCCGAGTTACTGGACAAGTTATTACAAACAGGTTATTTTAGTAGAATCTCAACAGCTCATATATTTGCAGAATGTAATAAATCTTGATTTAAGAATAAGACACTCATATGAGTGTTATAACATTTTTATTGTGTTTGGGAAAACAACATATGTGCCTTCTCCAAGAACTGCCTAATATGGCAGCTTGCTGTTAGTAAGTTTTCCTCTCTGCATGAATCTGTGCAGTAAAATTATCAAGAATATGGATCTTGCTGCATTCCCTGTGGGGGCCATGTCTGAACCCAGGTGTTTTGAATGGCCATTCTTTATAAATGTTACATTTAAAAACTAAATGTTGCAGCTGATTTTCCTGTACTTGGCCACCTACCCACCCTATAGGTTCTATTCACTTGCTTGACTAGTCAGTCATTGCCCACAGTGGCTTGATAAATACAGCTTTCTGTATATCAGACTTCATCCCTGCCTTCCAGCACCTCTCTTGATCCAATTATTCTAACATTCACTCACTGGGATCTGGTTTCCAAATTAATTTCATTTTACTTCAGCCCCACCACACAACTCAAATTACATGATTCTTCATATTGATGCTCCAGTTTCCATTCCATTTCAGTGATTTCTGTTATCTTCATGTTATTTTCCTGGGTACCTCTAACACCTGCCAAAGCAGCTATCTCATTGCTGTGCCTTCCATGTGGTTTTGTGAGTAGGCAGTCCAATATCTGTTTCATTTCCACCAAATGTTGTCTGTTCTATCTTTTCCAACTTGAATTTCATTCTTGGAATGCTGAAAAACTACTACTATAACCAGTGTCATGCTTTCCAGACTACTTCATTGATGACATATTTTGTTATAACATGCAGTTTATATTTCAGGTGCAAAGCCTACTAATGACAGCAGCAGTTTTGAGAAGCTGTACACCACAGGTTTCCTGATCTGTAATTGTGTTAATGTAACTGCAAATAGTTCTCCATGTAAAATTTTGTTTATGCTAATACCACACTGTTTCTGCGGTTACTGGCTTGGTGCTGTCCAAGGTATGGCTCAAAAACCTCTGCTCAGTAATTCTGGTCATATTGTGGCAGATTCAGGGTAATGGGAATCCAAGCTTGACCCTTTGATGGTATTAATGGTCAGATACTTGTGAAATTATATCTAGGGCTGCCACAAATACCAAAGTTATAAAAATCCTTTCAATCAAATGTGACTTCTTGCAGTCACCTCCATTAACAGGCCTTATACCCAAGACCTGCAATCTTAGCTTACTACCCAGGAGCAGAACTGCAGTACATCAGGGAGAAGAGTGATGGTCTTCAGAATGGGCTTCATAATCTGTGGCTGATTAATCTAACACAATGACTGGAAAGTGTCAATTTAAAGCCCTATTTATAGGTTCAGTTAGCCATAACCCTGTGTATTCCTCAGGAGAGAGAGTCCTTGAGAGGTCGCATAGAGGCAGAAGATCATTTTGGGGGTGGGAATCTCTGTTCTTTATCAATTTATTGTCAGGCATCTCTGTTATGTATTTAAAATCTAGAGAAGTGAAAAAATGATGGCTGGCCAAAAAGTAAAGTTGGTGCACAACTTCTCAAAAGATGTGTTGGAACATCAAACTCCTTCTCAGAAGCTTGATCCATTTGTTGCAGGAATATAATCTCCACCTACTTCAAGTATCCTGTGATTTTAAAAATAACATGGACATGGGCCATATACTCTTTTACAGCAGAAAATGCTGCAATGATGTTCTTACAGAAAATGCCTCACACTCATCTTTCTAATGTATGTCTGAAAAGCAGGAAGTATCTAACACCTGCAGCACCTTTCAAAAGTCAGTAGCAGCATAAGGGTCTGAACTGTTCCAGGGCAACTGTATATCATGTCGAAAGACCTGTACAAGAATAGACATTTGCAGAGAAACCTGCAATTGCAAATGCACCCTCTTCATCATGTCCATACAGTGCAGATACACTCCCAAAGGAAGTAAACAGCCCAGACAAGCTGCCATGAAATGAAATCTCTCTGGAGTTGTTCAGTGTTCTACACCACTTAGCAAGATGATCTGTTGGAGGAGCTAAAGGAGTCTGGATGAAACAGCCTGCATGGCTTCAAGAGACAACAATGAATAACGAGGAAGACATTAATGCAGCCCAACAAACCTACTCACCATTTCCTTTGCTAAATTAGAAACAAGGACACTCTTGTCTCAACAAATCCTATATGATTAAAGGACAAATCTAGTAAGAAGGAATGTAATATTAAGTATTGTGTCATTTACTGGAGTGACAGACCCCCCCCCCCTGACACCTAGTTTTTGTACCCCATTCTTTTATTAGTACATCTGCTTCATGGTTGCTTGACATAGGTAGTGGTACTGTGTATTGATAGTAGGGTCTCTGAGTATTTGTAGGATATTTTCATGGCTTGTGTAGCATAGTGCGGTACAAGTCACATACTTATCGCCATTTATCTTGCTTTGCTGCATTAAATATTAATTAAAGGCTATTCCAAGCACCAGAACAACAGCATTAGTTCTTGTTTATTCACCTGTTTGTGGGTATAGTTATAGAAATTAAACCAGAGGCAGAATTTATATCATGTAAATTTAGCACTGATCACATCGGTACTATACTATTGTATCTGCATGTCCTAAAGAGAGATGCACACCTTATGACAACTATCTTTATTGACTTTGAGAAACCCTTTGACTCCATCTGATGGAATTATTTGTGGATGACAGTGGAAACTTTTATTTTCCCTAGAGCTGTACAAGCTTGTATGATTCTCCTTTTTCTACGGTACTGATAGATTCTGTTGCCTACTTTGTGCACCCCCCCTTTTTCTTATTCAGAGGTACAAATCAAGGTTGTCCCTTCTTCCCAACAACTATCTTCCTACATGTGATTAAACCCTTGGCCCAGGCTTTAAGAGATCAGTGTTCCCTATATGAATGGACCCTTCTGGTAGAAGATTCAAAGATGATTCTATCTACAGATGACTAAACTGGTGCTTACAGTGACTCTTAAGATGGAGTTCCTAATGGTAACTAGCCAATTTACTTTCTATTTACGAATAGTCTGGCCTTGTAATGAATTTAAAAAATACAGAGACATTTCTGGCCAAACCAGCCACAATGCAGCTCAAAATATTGGCTGCCCTTACTTCTTAAGTTCTTCCTCAGAAACCCCGGGTAACTGGGGCTTAAACTTAGTGACGAACCACTGAAAATTGCAAGTATGAATCTTAAACCATTATTAAATATATTGTATGTGTAGTCTATGCTTGGTATAAGTTACACCTTTCATGATGCAGTAGAGTTTCAGCAGTGAAAATAATTTTTTTGCCCTATGTTGTACTGTGTTTTTTGATAAATCCCACACCCTGGAGTTCCCATTAACTTTCTAACATAGCAAAACTCTTAAAACAATTTATTTTAAATCTAAAGATAAGCATTATCTCTAAACAAACAAAACCATTATATACACATCTATATCTACACACACATATATATATATATATATATATATATATATATATATATATATGTATATGTATAAATATATATAATATATATATATCAATAAAAATTAAACATTTTAAGCATTACTTTACAGGTAGTATTGAGACAAATAGTAAAGACACATCATATACTTTAGAAGTTATATTATTTTATATAAGACAAAGAGGTGCTAACCTGTAATAGCTGGAGATACAAAAGCAATGATGATGCATGTAGCTTCATTATATGTATATTAACATTAATGAGGAAGGATGTCACTAGAGCAGGAACAGAAAATTCAGGAGGAGGAAAGTAGAAAGAAAGACATAAGCAGAAAAAGTTCTGATAGTGGAGAGGTTGATATAACAGATTGGTAATATGATGAGGTGGGTAGGGAGGGGGTGTTAATAAGACAGGATTGTAGATATAGATTAGCTGGAGAGCAGTGGTGGGGATAAAAGAGAGAGAGAGAGAGACAGGTATAAAAAAGGTGAAAGAATCAGGGTGATTAATAGAGAGACTGGTAATGGAAGAAAAACAGAAAAAAAAGGTGGGTTTAGTTAAGATGGGAGCATTAGCATAGCTAGGAAGTACATTTTTTTTGTTTTAGAGTGTGTTTGAAACATGTGGGAATGTTGTCTTGTGTTATGGTGGTGGGATGGAGCTCCACTACTTACCAACATAGGCTGAGTAAAATGAGTCGCCTGCACTGTTATGAAACTTTGTCCCAGTCAGGAGATATTTGTTCTGTGAGCTGAGATTCCTAGGAGAGGAGTAGTGTTTTAGGTTGTTTTGTAGTGATGGGCATGCGTCTGGTTTGTGTATTGTTTTGTGTGCACTAAGTAGATGGGAGTGGGTAAGGTAATTAGCTAGTTCAAGCCAATGTAGCTGCTTCAGTGCTAGGCAGTGGTGTGAACAGTTTAGTAAGCTGGATGCAATCTTAGCTATTTTATTGTAGCAAACCTCTAGTTTATTTTTAAGGTGGAGTGAAGGTTAGTTAGGATGGTGCTGCATAAAGAAGTGAAGGGAGAAAACAAGGGTTTGTTTTGTAGAGGAGGCACAACTTTTGTTGAGTTTTGTTGATGGCTTGAGTGATGTGTTGATCATATTTTTTTAACTTATCATTAATTAAGACACAAAGAAGCTTTGTATTGGAAACTGTTTCAACTGAAGTATTATTTGCTGATGTGATGTTGAAGAATTCTTTCTGTGCTGACAGTTATTTGAATAAAAAGCACATTAATTTTTTTAGCATTTAAAAGTATTTGATAGTCATCTAGCCAGGCCTCAGCTGAGGTAAAGGGGTCCGAGGTCATCTTGTACAGTAGTGGTAGACTTGGTACGGACCATATAACCATGGCATCATCTGTGTATTTATTTTATTTTATTTTTATTTATTTTACATTTGTTGACCGGGCTAGTCCAACTGGATATATGTCCATTTTCAGTAAAGGCTCGGGGAGATAAGCTCCAAAATAAAAATATTTTATTAAAAAATTCATTTGACAGTTACAAAGAATAACTTTTAGCACATTGATACAGTTCTTTTCAATATAACAAAGTACAAATTAAAAACATATGACAAAAGAGTTAATTTCCTATTCCAATCTAGAGTAGGAAATATCATCTGGTTAACGCTCTTCCTAAGTAATTTTTGGCTGATTACTTAGCTTGTATTTATCATTTCAGCAGAAGTAAATAACTTGGTCTAAGAAGAGAAAGTAGAAAGAATGAAAAAGTGTAACAAACAAGTAATGGTTAGTTGGGGTTGCAACTAGGACCTAGCCAGTGTTTTCTGAGGTATATTTTAAGCTTCTGTCTGAAAACTGATAGGGAGGAAAGTGATGTAAGATCACTAGGAAGTAGATTCCAGTTTTTCCCAACTGTATTTGAGAAGAGAGAGTCCCCTGCCATGTTGTTGGATTTGGTTGTACAAACTAGTAGTTTATTAGAAGAGTGTAAGGTGTTCAGATTTTTGTAGGGGCAGATCAGGACTGGTATTCTACAATAAAATCTTATTTTGTAGCTTTGGGGAGATTATTAGTGAATATGTTGAAGAATATAGGGCCTAGAATAGATCCTTGAAGTATGCCAACAGAAACAGACATAAAGAGGGAAAGTTCTAGTTTCCTTTTTTACACCTGGAGTATTTTGGTGAGATATTTGTGGAACCAGCTAACAGATGAATGGCAGAGTTCTGTGGAGAATAGTTCATGAAGCAGGCATTGGTGTGAAACTTCATCAAATACTTTTGGCATATCTAAGAAGAGGGAGGATTCTAGGGTGCCAGTGTTTCTATAAGAGTTTATGATTTGGTAAAACTGAACTGAGCAATAGTGGTGCTGTGGTGAGGTCAGAAACCATGTTGGGTGTTGGAGAGGAGATTGTTATTGTAAATATGGGAAAGGAGTTGGGCATGAATGCATTTTTCTAATATTTTGGAGAGAGGCGGTAGAATGGCTGTTGGTCAGTAATTGGAGAAGTCTGTGGATGATCCCCTTTTATGCAGAGGTATGTGTATTTTTTTCCAGATGGCAGGGACATAGCTTTTTGTAATTGATCAGTTTATGATTATAGGTGCAGGGTATGCTATAGCACCTGCAACTATTCTGAGATATTCTGGTGTCAGATTGTCAGCAGCTGGTATGAAATTTTTTAATTTTAGGAGGTGTTTTTTTGATAGAAGAGGTGGATACTGGTTGGAGGCAGAAGGTATTTTCGTGGTGATTAGTTATATTTGGGATAACAAGGCTGGTGGTTTTTTTGTTGTTAATTAGGCAGAAGATAGATTCTAGAAAATGGGTATTGAATTGGGTAGCTATAGGGACTGAGTTGTTGGTGGTAGCTGTTGAAGGAATCATAGGTTTGTCTGAATGTAATAGGCTTTTGATTGTTTTCCAGTAAAGGTTAGGGTTCTACTGGTGGTTTTCTTGGTGCCTGGAAACATATTTAGTGTTGTACGAACTGATTTTTATTTAGAAAGGTTTAAAACTGTCTAAAATATTACCATTTTTCATTGTGTTTTGTCAGAAGACCATGCTTTCCAAGATTTATTTTTGTTTAGCATGAGCTACCTGGTTCTTTTTGTAAGCCATGAGATAAGGCTGGATTTGATTTGCTTCAATCTGATGGAAGCTAGTTCATTTAGTATGTTAAGGAATTTGTTATTAACATGAGTTACGGCATCATCTGGGGACAAGTATTTTAGAATATCCCAGTTGTATTTTTGAGGTAGCTAATGAAGGTGTTGGTATCATACCTCTCAACCTCTAAGAAATCTGGACAAAGCCATAAAAAGTGGTACAAATAGGGATAATTTTTAGTTATTGCTCTTACAAACTTAGAAAGTTGATAGAATAACAGGTTTTGCATTAGCATGAATTTTCTGAAAGGTATGAAGTCTAAAACTCAAATGTCTGTTATTATTTTGTAACTTCAGTCTTTAATGATTTGCCACTAATTTGCCAGAAAGCTACAATTTTTTGAAAAACAGACCAAAAATATAAGCCAAAAATCTGGACATTCTGCGAAAATCTGTACAGTTGAGAGGTATGGTTGTTGCAGTAGGAGAGTGTATGCACATTATTATAAATTTTGTATTTATGTGCATGATTAGATTGTCTCACAGCAAAGGTCTGTAGATGGTCACTGATGGTGTTGGGTAGGCAGCCAGCAGTATTAATTTTGTTAGGAGTGGTTGTGAGGATCCAGTCTAACTTAGGATCCCTATTACTGCCTTTTTCTATTCATATCTCAGTAGTGGTAATTTGGGTAAAAACAAAGACTGATGGAGAGAGTGGAAGAGTTAGAGTTGATAAGTATGTAGTCTGTATTAACATCACATAAGACAATGATTTTCTTGTTGATAGAGATCCAATACAGGATTTCTTCTAGTAATGGGATGTTATTTCCATGAGGGATATAGATGGCAATTATGCCCTTGTGTGTATTGATTTGCAGGAGTGAGATAATTACTTCAGTACAGGAAAAGTCGGAGTGGGTGAAGGGGTAGAAAGTGATTTTTGATGTGGTGTCTGTATATGATAGCTACACCACCAGCTTTCTTATGCTGTCATTTTTAATGATGATGTAGTCTTGTGGGGGGGGGGTTCCCAGTCTTTAGTACCTGGTTTTAACTAGGTTTCTGTAGCTATTAATATCTCAGGAATATAAGAGGGTATATAGGCATGCATCTGCGGTAGTTTATTGTAAATGCTTCTAAGCTTTAAGTTCATCAAAAGGATTACCTTGATTGAATAGAAGAGGAGTATTAGGGGTAGCTGAGGTGCTAGAGGAGTACTAGGGTTGGCTGAGGGGGTCGAGGAGTACTAGGGGTAGCTGAGGCAGTAGAGGAGTATTACGGGCAGCTGAGGTGGTCAAGGAGTAGGTGAGGAGGTAGAGGACTACTAGGCATAGCTGAGGTAATTGAGGAGTACTAGGCATAGCTGAGGTGTGCTAGGGGCAGCTGAGGTGGTCGAGGAGTACTAGGGTAGCTGAGGGGGTGTAGGAGTACCTGAGGTGGTAGAGGAGTACTAGGGTAGCTGAGAGGGTAGAGGAGTACTAGGGGTAGCTGAGGTGGTAGAGTTGCAAGTGTGTAGAAAGGGCCTAGAATTAAGATGTATATCACCATCAAAAGCAAGCTTAGATGCAAGGTCTGTGCAGTGAAATACGTTTTTATATTTAGTTTTCACATTTAAATTATCCATGTGTAGTGTGTGTTCTTCTTGGGTATATTTGTAATTGAAGAAACTATGGGATTTGATAAAGTATAGGCTGGATGCTGTAGCATGGTGAGAGGGGGATGATTTAGAATTGTGATATAATGTTCTTGAGGTGACAGAAAGGTTCATTAAAAACGGAGTTTGATAAGATGTGGCATTGGCAAGAAGTGATAGTAGAAGTAGAGATCATAAGTGAAAGGGCAGCATGATGTAGTTATAGTACAAAAAAGTAGGTTTGAAGAATTTACAAAGGGGGTGATCAGTAAAATAAATTAAGGTATTATTGTTTCAATAGAGGTGGATGGATGGGATAGCAGAGTGAGGAGGAAAGGACCACAAGATATGTGGTGTGATGCAATATAGCTATGCATAAGAGGAAAGATTAAATAGATTGGCTGCAATGTACATAATTGGTTGCAGGTATGGAGTGTGTGGGCTTAGATAAGTATAAATATAGTTGTAGGGGGTGGAAATTGGGGGTGGGGTAAGGGGAATTGACTGAGCCAGTTCAAGGCAAAAGTGGACAGAGTGGGTTCCAGACCCTTAGGGCCAGTACATGGTCAAAAACAATCAATACAGTTGGTACTGCTAAAGGCTGCATGCAAGTAACTAAGGGTACTTATTAGTTACTATAAATGGAAATCTAAAGACTGTATAGTACTAAAAGAAATATACTAAAACAATATGGGTAGAAAGACATAACAGTAATACAGCAAGTAGTTATCAATAGAACTTCAGGACATGAGCAAAGGAAAAAGCAAAGCAACACAGAACTGCCTATACAGGCAAAGAGAGAGATTTACACAAGCAGTAAATGGAAAGACCCATTAAAGTACATACTAGAGCAAAAGTAGCGTGTAGCCTTTTAATTAGAGGGGGTGGGTAAAATTAAGGGGCAGTGAAGGCTATGTTTGATTCTAGTTCTAAAAAACAACCAAAATGTAGACCACTAGAAGCTGGCCAAGCAGTGAAGAGACATTAAGCTTGGTACCATTTTGTGCACAGCATAATTAGCATAACAGAATAAACAAGTAGTTTCCTCTTACACTAAGTAGAAAGCTGAGTCTTTAAGCATTTACAGGACTTGATATTGTATTTACTCTGCTACAGGTTGGGGGTGCAGTCCACAGCTAGTAAACTGTTGAAAAAAGATGTGTAAACTTAAAGGAGGCAAAACAGGGTAGCATTTAAAGCAGACTTTGAAGGAAGAAGCACACTCTCAATTTCCCAGGACCAGGTTGTCCCTCGTTTATTAAAGGCCTCTTACATATATTTTCTTTTTCCCCTTGTAGCTGCCATTATACCAGATAATGCTAGTTTTAAGTGTTATTAGACTCCTGTAAGAGTAGAAAGGGATATATTTGGGTGAATAGAGAAATCAAAGAAAATACGTACCATAGGTTTTGGGCCTATAAATGGAAAGTAACTCTGACTGCCTGCTGGAGTTTTGGCTACAGTAACGCTGGTCTTGAAATTGCCATCTGTATCTAGCTTCTGTATCTTTTTGAATTTTAACCCTTGGACTTTTCTGTCTCCACTTTGCAGACTTTACAGTATTCATCTGTCTATTATCACCAGACTGTATGTGGCTTCTGAGTGGAAAGAGCCTTGGTAGTGTTGTGTGCAAAGATTGTAGAGCGCATAAGAAAATAGAAAAACCTCTTACAAATGAACTATTGAGACTACAGGTGTTGAGCCTCTCAACCCAGGAAGAACCATTATTTTCCATATAACACTCACCCGAGGGCATTATTTTTCTTAGACAATTGACTATCTGCTAAATTAAATAGTAAACTTTGGACAGTCCAGTGCCAACCTACACAAAGTGTAGTAACCAGAACTGACTAAAGACACTTGTGAAGAACCAGGCAAACCAAAACCAGGCAGAATTTTCACTTTAATTCTTAATTTAAAAACACATAAACGCTTACTGATTTATCACTTTTTCATCACAGAAGACTTCATCAGATGAGTGCTTAACCCTACTAACACTGTTAAAATGCTTTTCCCATAATGCTTGATAAATTAATGCAAATTCCATTAATTACAATTGATTACTAAATTAAAACAAACTGAAATCATATAAACATATTACCTAAAACCACTAAAAATGCTTGTTAGGGTGTAAAACAAAATGTGTAAAAACATTGTTAAAAGCTTTGTAAAACATACTGAAATGTAAAATGCAATTATAAAATGTGAAAAGAGGGATTAGCCTAATGGTCAAGGTGTTCACTCCTCGAAGACTAAGTCCAGGTTCGACTCCCACAGGAGGCAACCAACCGGCCCAGAAATGATGTACAAACCAAATGTGCATCTATTGTCCAAAAATCACACCAAAAGTTTTTACATTAATTTACACTGTTAAAACACTGTAAGTGTACAAACATATATAAACTTTACGGGATGTGACTCATTACAACATTGCTACCCTCAACATTAAAAGTGAGTCTAGGGAAACATTTTAATTCAAGCCAGGTGCTCTATTTGCTTCCAAATTGAGTTGCCAATATAATTATTTGTAATCAGTCTTTGTTTTCTATGGCCCACCTGTAGGGTCTATTGGCACTTCTTCTAGTACAAAAAATGTAAACGTAGATAATCTACAACTAAGGGTATGTTTTGTATAAGACATTTTTCTCATCCTTGGACCTAACAGCATAAGACTATTCATATATTCTCCTTTTTAGCCTGCACTCGGTCTTCCCTATATAAAATGCCTCACATTCATCACATAGGGCAATATATATTACTCCAGCACTATTACAATTATTATATTTTGCCATAATGTGAGTATCCCTACATTTAATATAAATTAACTCATTAATTTTAATATAGGGTCATTGGGAGCAGGCTCCACACTTATAGGTGCTTATATTTTTTCTGTTTTCCATACCTATTCTTGTCTTTTTTCTTCAAGAATGTGTTTGATACTGCACCCTTTTCTAAATACAAATTTAAGAGGGGCCTTAAAAATACCTTCCAAGTCAGAAAGTTTAGCAAATCTATTCCATTTTGTGGTTATAATATTTTTTATAATCCCAGAATTTCCATTGAAATCAGTAACAGATGCTCCCTTAAATGTATTCCCATTAATGTTGCTACTATAACCATTAATGTTGCTATTATAACCACAGAATGGAATAGATTTGCTAAACTTTCAGAAGCCTGACAAAACCAAACTCAGGTCCAGTTTCTGAACGTTTCCAGTATTTCTGTTATCATTTCCATCATAATTTCATTCCATAGCTTTGCATATGAGACTAGTCAGACTAAAGAGTCAATAGTTTCCAGAATCAGTTTATAGTCCCTCCTTAGTGACCTTGGTAGATCATATTTTTAGCTTTTCAGGAGGCATCCCAGGGTATTGTCATGTACCACTGAGGCTGTGTTCTTGGTATTATTGAGTGCAGCCAGGACTTTTTACCTTTTTATAGATGAGGAAAATGCTGGATGATATTTGAGCTGTAACAAGAAACTGGAGTGCATCCCAATCAGTGCTGTCCACTAACCTGTCACCCTAAATCCAAATAAGTAAGATAGCAGAGTTACAGGTAGGTAGATGTCCAGTCATAAACCAGGGTTGCAGACTGCTCAGAGCAGATTGAATGTGTTGGTAACAAGATATACCAGTAAGTAACTTTGTTGCAGAGTTCTTCGCCAACAGCAAATGGTCAAGTATTAGGCAGTTCCAAGTACAGGGCATGCCAGTAATCCAGTCTAGAAGGGACAATGACATGTGCAATAATCAGGAGATAATTTTATGGAATAAGGTACTTAATCCTGAAAATGTTTTTTAGGTGGAAACATGATGACTTCAGTATACCAGCCACACGGTCCTGAAATATAAGCCAAAAGTCAAGAATAATGCCAAGATTCTTCCCCATAATAACAAACTCCAATTTATTACCACCATACAGAATGTACTTGGGCAAGGTTATTATGGAAAGACTTTCTACAAAGCACCTCAGCATTATACTGGCAATGAAAAATGTGCTAAATATGTAACATATTCAACATATCCTTTCACATTAGGCACTTTCCTCTTATTTGAAAAATTACTTTACCTGACATAGAACCATTTTCAGTCTTGTGGCTGAATTTACAATAAGCTGAAGTTTCAGCATATCTGGCATGTAGAAAGAGAAACAACAAACAATGGGAGATTCATCATTTTAAAAAGTATTATTCATGTAATATGGATGGTATGCTGCAAATCACAAGGAAGAAAAAGTAGCCAGTTTGAAAAGAAATGTCCCTGAGCAAGATTATGTTTGAAGTGATAAGGCAGCAGGCAGTCTCTTCCTAGTAGAGCAGTAAGTGGGAGCCGAGTTACAGAAGACTGCTAATTCCTGGTGGCACGGTCACATAGGGGGATTATAACTGAGACCTAGGTGATAAGGGCTGAGGGTGTGGCCTTGGTGCTGGATAATCCAGCTGAGCAGGGAGTTCAGGATTGAGTTGCTACCACCAGTTTACCCTATCCTGGAAAGGTAACAGTAAGCAAAATTGACCACAACACTGACACCTAGTAGAAGCTAGATGTCACAGCAAGGGGTACAAAAAACAGGAAGAAGCATGCATCAAGTTGTGTATTGAGACACAGGTAAGCTGCTGGTATTATTGGAGTACCTCTTATTCAGGCTGGCAGTCAGATTTAAAGTAAGAAAAAGCCCCAAGCTAAGTAAGGAGGATACCAGTGTTAGAACTAAACTGTAATTTCCCTGGCCATAGGAGGTTTATGTTCTATCCTGCTTTTGATAATCCAACCATTTGAAAGTAACATCTGCTCTGATGTTACATTTGGCCTTGGATATTAGGGACAAAGTAGCAACTCCAGCTGGCACACTGATGTTCAGAGTGGTGTGTTGGAGAAAAGATTCATCTTGAAAAGAAAAGAGACACTAATTCCTGAAGGACTTTTCAGAGTGGAATGTTTTCACTTATCTGAGGAGATGAATGTGAAGAACTTGAGTGCATTTACCACAGTTACACAGGTCAGTCCTGCAAAATTGAAGGCAGCTTCTGATCACAAGAGAAAGGAATTATAGGAGAGGGAGACTCTGAATGAGCCTAATTGTGCCTTAGAATATATAAAAGAGCAGGAGGTATTCAGTCCTCCTAGAAAGATGAAATTATTTTTTTGGTAAGAGTCCAGATGATTAATTTTTGTGTGTATTTGCAAAAGAAATATAGAACTTCTCACTTTGATTTATGAGTAAAGATTATGAATGCTAGCATCTTTTGCTACAACCATGCACAATATGAGACATTTCTTTATTATTAAAAAATTCTACATAACTCCATACTTTGTACTGTGAATAGTGGCATTTCAACATGCATCAGTCAAATGACGCAAGCATACACAATTGGTTAAATTATTAGTAGACTGTGTGGCAAGCTGTTAGGCTGTGATACCCTTGCACTGGCCCAGTAATCAAGGAGCCTCAATTCACACCACTGGCAACAGTGTGGGGGGGGGGGTTGTACACACTGAGAGGATGACAAGTACACACACAGTAAGGTGCAATTTCCCTTAAGAGCACACAGAAACCACAGTCTGGGGCTGGTTTCTTTCTCTTTCTCCAGATCCCCAATAAGACTTCCCACTGGCACAACTATAGGGTTGAGATCTCAGCTTAGTGGCCAAGCTAAGACCTCCAGCATCCTCTCTGTCTAACTAGTGCTTCATGTCCCTGCCCAAGTAGCTGATACACACACACACACACACATACACACACACACACACACACACACACACACACACACACACACACACACACACACACCTTGGAAAGGCAGGCACAGGTCTACTAGCTATGCTCCCTTTTGCCCAGACCATAAGGAAGTTGTCGCTACCACCAGCCGACTCTTTATCAGCTACTTTAAGGCCCTTAGCAAAGGGTCCTACATTGTAATGTTACTGTTAATCCAAATAGTAGTCTGAGCAAGAGCAAGGCTATTAGGAGTAGCCTGCACAGTGGTAGCAAATACATATGAAAGTAGTCTCAGAGCTTAAATATGTCTCACAGATATCAGCCTCAAAGGTAGGTTTGAATATATTTAATAATAAATAAAAACCAAGACAATGCTCAGTAAATCATCGCAGTAACTTTAGAGTTCAAAAGCATAAGAAATATGTAAGACAACATTATAGGACAGTCTCAAATAAATAAAGAAAACATCTAAGCTATACTTCAATATATATCTAACTGTAACTAAGAGAAATTACTGTACCACAGTTAACTTACTTACAGGACAACAAGCAGGCAGAAGTGGTGAGTGGATATTTCCAGGTCAAAGACAAATACAAAATGCAGATAGTTCTTAAATTAATATCAAATATTACTACTGGGATACTTGCAGCATGACATGACGTTTTGTCACCTGACTTCAGTTTCCAGGTTTAAAACAAGCATTGAGGTTACATTTAACATCTGCCTGTGAAAAATACATAGGCTTCTCTTAGATGTTTGCAGATCCTGGAAGTCATAATACAATAAAACACTTGCCACACAACATTTTTTGCTGTTTTTTACCTGAAATACCTTCTCTTGCTTACTTTGAACAAGCTTAAACTGTTTTATTAACTGTTTGTTGCATTAAATATTATCTGCACTTAAAGTTTCATTTAGTCGAAAATTGGTCGAAAGTTGTTTGTTTGTTTGTTAAATTTAACTGTTGAGGCTGCCCACTAAAGTGTGCTAGCCTGTGTAACTGATTTATTACTGTTTCCTGCATTTATGTGTGCTTTCTATCTCAAAAACAAAAAAACCCCAAAAAAAATCCTTGTTTTCCCACCTCTCCTCGACTAGTTTAGACCAGTATACAGGCTTTGCTGTATTCTGGGCTGTGGTGTAGTTCCTGTGTTGTCCATTGCCTTACTTGGATAGAAGGAAGTTTCTTTGCTCACCAGTGGGAGTGAGAGCCTATCTGCAGCCCTGAAGCCCTGAAGGGAGACTCAGTGTTAAGCTGCAAACTAACTTAATAGCTCCAGATTGGTCTGATTCCTCATCTGTTATCTCAGAAGGACGGTCATCTGCTCAATGTCTGGAAGAGATTTTTATTTTGGGTACAGCAAAAATTTGGTGGACAAAGGTTTGTCCTTCTCTTCCATAAAGATTCATGCTGCAGCAATTTCAGCTCACTATGATTGTGACCCACGAATATAAGACCCCATGAGAGCAGAGCCTCCTACTCCTGCTTGGGATCTCAATTTTGTGTTGGAAAACTTACTCTACAACCTTTTGAGCCTGCAGCTACTGCTGAATTGAAATATTTGTCATGGAAGACTGCTTTTCTGTTGGCTATTACTCCCTTATGGCAGTAGAGCCCTTAAACCAAACTATTCATTTGCCCTACGTTTTGCAGATCCTCAAAATAAAGGGGAAAAGATTTTGCACACTTTAGATGTACATTGTTTCTTTGTTGGGTTCCACAGGCAAGCCTGTGTCAAAACAAACTATTTCTAGGTGGATTGGCTTTTGCATTGCATTTTGTTATTCCCATCATGGCAAAGAGGTTCCAGCTGGGATTAGGCCTCATTCTTGTCAGCTCCTGCTACTTTTGGTTGTGTAGGTGAGTTTACATGCTTATATTTTTATATATATATGTATATATGTTTGTATATATATACATGTTTTTGGTGCAGGTTGTTTTGGGACTTGTCTTTTGGGTCTTCTGACATCTGGGGCAAGAAAAGACTGAGGATGGCGTCGCCGGGTCATGCGCATTAGTACTCCTGACGCATCGATCCCAACCAATGCTCTGACCGACGCTGGCCTTATACTCTGGTATTCGGGCCGACTGGGACGCGGACTATACAACATCTACATTTATGGTAGACTGTTAATCCAAATAGTAGTCTGAGCAAGAGTGGTAGCAAATACATATGAAAGCAGTCTCAGAGCTTAAATATGTCTCACAGATATCAGCCTCAAAGGTAGGTTTGAAAACTAAGAGAAATTACTGTACCACAGTTAACTGAAGTGGTGAGTGGATATTTCCAGGTCAAAGACAAATACAAAATGCAGATAGTTCTTAAATTAATATCAAATATTAAGTTTCCAGGTTTAAAACAAGCATTGAGGTTACATTTAACATTTGCCTGTGAAAAATACATAAACAAAGGCTTCTCTTAGATGTTTGCAGATCCTGGAAGTCATAATACAATAAAACACTTGCCACACAATATTTTTTGCTGTTTTTTACCTGAAATACCTTCTCTTGCTTACTTTGAACAAGCTTAAACTGTTTTGTTAACTGTTTGTCACATTATATATTATCTGCACTTAAAGTTTCATTTAGTCGAAAATTGGTCGAAAGTTGTTTGTTTGTTTGTTAAATTTAACTGTTGAGGCTGCCCACTAAAGTGTGCTAGCCTGTGTAACTGATTTATTACTGTTTCCTGCATTTCTGTGTGCTTTCTATCTCAAAACAAAAAAACAAATATCCTTGTTTTCCCACCTCTCCTCGACTAGTTTAGACCAGTATACAGGCTTTACTGTATTCTGGGCTGTGGTGTAGTTCCTGTGTTGTCCATTGCCTTACTTGGATAGAAGGAAGTTTCTTTGCTCACCAGTGGAAGTGGGGAGCCTTGAGCAGCCTATCTGCTCCTGAAGGAGTGACCTCAGCACAAGAGCTTGTAGTAATTGGTTGTTTTGGACCATTTCTAGCTCTTTTGAAGTTCCCTGTTTAAAATCTGCCTCTTAGCATTTTTTTTTCTGGCTATACTATACTACTCCAGCTCCTCGTGGTCCAGCAGTGGTCCCAGCAGGCAGAGAACTGAAGAAAAGTACTACTTTTCTGTTTTTACTTTTTTTTTTCTCTTTTTTTTACTTGAAATACCTCTGCTTACTTTGAACAAGCTTAAACTGTTTTTTTAACTGTTTGTTGCATTATATATTATCCGCACTTAAAGTTTCATTTAGTCAAAAATTGGTCAAAAGTTGTTTGTTTGTTAAATGTAACTGTTGAGGCTGCCCACTAAAGTGTGCTAGCCTGTGTAACCGATTTATTACTGTTTCCTGCATTTATGTGTGCTTTCTATCTCAAAAACAAAAAAAACAAAAAAAAAATCCTTGTTTTCCCGCCTCTCCTCGACTAGTTTAGACTAGTATATAGGCTTTGCTGCATTCTGGGCTGTGGTGTAGTTCCTGTGTTGTCCATTGCCTTACTTGGATAGAAGGAAGTTTCTTTGCTCACCAGTGGAAGTGGGGAGCTTTGAGCAGCCTATCTGTCCCTGAAGGAGTGACATCAGCACAAGAGCTTTTAGTAATTGGTTATTTTGGACCATTTCTAGCTCTTTTGAAGTTCCCTGTTTAAAATCCGCGTTTGCACGGCTTTGCGCGTTTGTGCACATAGCGCAGCACCGGTTAAACAAAGTTAAATATTTTCTGGCTCTGCCAAGTCTGCTCTTCAAATTTTCCCTTAAGAAAGCTCTACTCTTATAATAATCAGTCTAATCACTTTATTATAAGCCTAGCACTTGTTCTCAAAACCTCTCTTCTAAGTAAGCACTCACTAACTAAAGTAAGCACTACATCCACCTACCTTCCCTGTGAGTACCCATTTTCCTTAAAGGCACAGCACTCCCTTATAATATTCTAGCATGTCGAGTGGTAGATTACTAGCATCCTCTCCGGCTCAGCTGGTTAATCTGGGAGTCTTGAGACAATGCTACAATTGTCTCATGTACACAGACAACCCTCTCCTCCTCCCAACAAACACAAATACATGTGAGAGATGCAACTATATAGCCAAACTGGAGGCTGAACTCTCTCAACTCAGGACTGGCAAGACCAGACAGGAGGAGAAGGTAACCACACACACACCAAACCCAGTCCCACATAGACCTACCACAACTGCAAACCAAACACATAGTAACACAAAGACATACTCGGAGGCTCTAACAAAAAACTTACCAAAACAACAGACAGAGGCTCCCAAAGCAGACTCCCAAAAATCCACCCCCTCAAAACATGACACATGCAACACATACTTCAATAAATCAGTGTGTCAAACAATCACAGCCCTTAAGGCCAAACACCATGCCTGATACACTAGTAATAGGTGACTCTATAGTCAGACACACTAATGTTCCGCTTACCAGGCTGAATAAGGAGAGGGTAACGGTGAGCTGCCTATCGGGAGCTAGGATCTGCCACATAACACATGCACTCAGGTCACTCCAAAGCAAGTATAAATATAACTCCATCATTGTCCATGCCGGCATGAATGACCTGAGACGTACCTCCCTGGACTACATGAAAAGAGAAGTAGAGGAGCTCTCTGATTATGTAGCCCAGGCTGGTATGACCCTGACCCTGAGCAGCTTCTTGCCCTCACCAAGAATGATGCCACAATACAAAGACAAGATGATCAGCTTCAATAATTGGCTCAAATACTGGTGTCATTCTAGGGGGATCCAATGTCTGTCTGCTTGGGATCATATGCTGGACAAGCCACGCTGCTTCGCAAGGGACGGCTTGCATCTGTCACCACTGGGCTTCCGGATATTGGCTAAGGCTCTTTCCTCCCCCATAGTGCCTTTTTTAGGCAAGGCTCAAAAGACAAACCCACCTCCTTAGAAAACAAAAATGGAAAAAAAATTAAGGGTAATGCTGCTCAATGCCAGAAGTCTAAATCTCAAGATGCAGGCTCTCGAAGCACTCCTCAGTATGGAGAACATCAATGTCTGTGCAGTAACTGAAACCTGGTTCAAGGCTTCTGAGAGCACCCCAGCACTACCAGGCTATACCTCGTATCATGCTTTTCAGCCCCAAAACTCAGGCCAAACCAAAAAGGGAGGGGGAGTGTCCATATTCATCAAGGACACCCACACCTCCTGGTTAGTGGCAACACATGAAGCATCAGACACCATCCAGGTGCAACTAACCATAGGCAAAACTGCTATACAACTGGTAGCATGTTGCAGACCACCCTCCCAATCTCAGGAACCCCATTCAGCCTTCCTGAAGACATTGGAGGATATGAATGTCTCACCAAACACCATCATATTGGGAGACTTCAACTACCCTAACATAGACTGGGTGCATTATTCTAGCCCAAACACCCTAGCCCAAAGGTTCCTGGAATTCATAAATTCAAATGCAATCGAACAGCTAGTCACCTCTCCCACAAGGGGAGATAATATACTAGACCTGATCATCACAAACATGGGAACAAAGTGCTCCACGCCGGAAGTATACCCCACACTAGTGAGATCTGACCACAAACTAATCACCCTGGATATACATATCCCACCTCCACCCCCAACACAAAAGACTACAGTGAAAAACTTCTCAAAAGCCGACTTTACACTTCTTAAAACTGAGATGGTATCCTTTAAGCCCACTGGGCCAGTGGAAACCACATCCCACAATATAGAATCCTTCACAAATGCATTCTACGGACATCTCCAAGAATGCATGGATCATGCAATCCCAAATAAAACCAAGACCCTCTCCACAAAGGGCAGGCATCCTGTCTGATGGACCCCAGCCATAAACAAATTGTATAACAAAAGAAGGAAGCTACTGCATGACATAGCAAAATCCCATAAAGAGAAGGCATCTCTGATCAGCACTAGTAGAAAGCTACGTTCTCTCATAAAAACATCCAAGGCCAACTTTGAGAGAAAAATCGCTATGGACACTAAAGATAACCACAAGGCCTTCTTCAGCTATGTTAGAAACCTGGGCAGAACCCCTCAGATATGTTCAGAGTTAGTTCACAATGAAAAAATGTATCAAAACCAAAAATGCAACAGTATGCTAACTATGGCATTAGCCATTAGCCCTGGCAAAGCCTGTATAAAGCTGCCAAAGCCAGGTTTTTTTTTATTAAATACGAATATTAAATTTTTGTATTTTGACTTTTTGACTTCGCTTTATTCCATGGTTGCTTTTTGTTCCAGCTAGTTTTTTCAGCAAAGAAGATTTATCATATTTCCAGCGGCTTGGCAGTTTTTAATCCAAGGACGGCAGCTTCTGCATTTTAGTTCACAATGACAAAAAATACACTGAACCCACAGATATTGCCAACATTTTGGCAGACAGGTTCAGTGCAAATTTCTCCCCTCCCTCACCCCAAAAGAAGAAATACTTATCCCAGCTGAATGTAACCTCCATGTCATCTCAGATGTCCAGGTGAGAACCGCCCTCAGCAAAGCTAAAAACACAGCATCAATGGGACCTGACGGTATCCCGGGTTGCGTGCTACGTGAACTCCAAGAGGAGCTAAACACGCACATAAAAATGCTATTTAACCTTAGCCTTACTACAGGATATGTACCTGAACACTGGCGTACAGCAACAGTAGTCCCACTCCATAAAGGAGGCACCTCTACAGACCCTGGTAACTACCGCCCCATAAGCTTAACCAGCCTGGTCTGCAAAGCTATGGAAAGAATCATTATGGAACTCATAAACAGAGACATTGGGGACTTACAGACACTTGATCCCACCCAGTTCGGCTTTGTAAAGGGCAGATCCTGCCTTTTGAACCTAGTTGACTTTTTCAAAACAGTCGCTAGAGCTATTGACGAGGGCAAAGCAGTCCATGCAGCCTACCTAGACTTGGCTAAAGCTTTTGACACAATACCCCACTCTGGCATTATAGACAAGCTCAACAGCTTAAATGTAAATCCATATGTCACAAGATGGGTGGCAAACTGGCTAAAGGATAGAACTCATAAATTCAAAATTGCTGGAGCCATGTCAGACTCAAAGTCAGTCACAAGTGGTGTCCCACAGGGCTCTGTCCTGGGACCCTTCTTGTTCGGCATTTATTTCTCAGATGTGGAAGCAAACATGGGAGGGCTGTGGCTGACAAAGTTCGCAGATGACTACAAACTAGGTGCCATAGTTGATACACCAGCTGACACATACATCCTACAGAAAGGCCTCACTGAAACAGACAACTGGTACCGGAGTCATGGCCTTAAACTAAATGCCAAAAAATTTATAGTCATACCCTTTGGGGAAAACAAAGTACCCACAAATTATTACATAGGCAGTAACCCACTGAGTACGGAAAAAGTAATCAGAGACCTGGGGACCCAAGTCGATAGTGACCTCTCATTTGACACCCACGTTGCCAAAGTGGTTAGAAAGACTTTCTACCTTGCCCACCTTATCATGAAGGGATTCACATCCAGATCAAAGGAGGTCATTGTACCCCTATACTCCTCCCTTATCAGGCCCATGATTGAGTACAATGCCCCATTTGGTATGTACCTCACCCGGCACTTGCAACAACTAGATAGACCCCAAAAGTACTTCACCAAGAGGATCAAGGGTCTCCAACATATGTCATATGCTGCCAGACTAAAGAAACTCCAGCTCTATTCAGTAGCATACTGCCTGCTCAGAGGTGATCTGTGCCTGACGTACAAGGCCATGTCCAATCAGGAATTGATGGACATGCTCACCTCAAAAAATCCAAATCCATCAGAACCACGAGAGCTAAAGATTTAAACCTCAGCACAAATATGAATAGGACATGCTGGATGGACAGATTCATAACTCAGAGGCTTCCCATACTCTGGAACAGAATCCCAGTTCATGTTAGGCAGAGCCCCTCACTGACTCTCTTAAACAGAAATCTTGACGAGTGGATGGGAGATCGTAGGTTTACCCCAGGGGTCATCTCTGTGTCACTACTAGACAGAGTCACAGTAAACTAATTCTATTATGTAAGGGGGTCTTCACTGTGTCACTACTAGATAGAGGCACAGTATTCTAAATCTACTCTGTACACTTTTGTACCATTACATGGGGTGGCGAAAGCCACATCACTATGGCTAGGCTTATAAATGCCCCAGGGCAGATAGCCTAGTACTAAACTATGAAGCTATGAAACTATGAGAAGGCTCCCTAGTCTTAGACATCCTGTCTTCTTGCTGCATTGATACTAACTTTTATGGCACAATCATAAAAAACAATTTCATTTGGGTCTATATTAGTTCATTCATAGCTTAGGTTGTCGAATCTGTAATGATCGGCACCTAAGCGTCAAACTTGCAAAATCGTGAATGTTCATTTAAGCAAATTCTTTCCTCGGGAAAGAAGTTGCTTGGCCGTTATCAGGGATTTGCCATTTCGGCAATGTGGAGCAATCTTGGAGTTGGTATATTTAGTTAGGGGGGTGTGGGGGGCACAGCCCCCCACTTTATTTAGGTTGAAAAGTTAATTTTGAAAAAAACAAGTCCTGGAGTCCAAGATAAAAAGACTTACAAAAAGATGTATTTAATAGTATAAACTTGAAGTGCTTTTCATCACCATAATTGCGGTAACTTCCTCAGAAATTGTGTTACAACAAACAAGAAAAAAAGTGTTCGAAAGATTTTTTTAAATACCAGGAACAAAATATAACATGTTTAAGAGTTGTTAAATGCTTTTTATTTTCCAGGATTAAATGAAGCTTGTAACATTTCTTGTTTATTGAAACTGAAGAGTTTAAACAGATAATATGTTATATTCAATAGCCAATTTTATAGAATGTCTTTTTAAAAAAATGCTTTTACATTTATTAATAATTAGATTATATGATTATTATATGTATGTTTTACAGACTATTTATACTAGACTTATAAGGGGCAGTTATTACTGCACAACACTGGTTATTCTTTTCATGTTTTAACCATGGGACGAACTTGAACATGGTGCTTGGTACACACTATCACTTTAAAACAGGACCCACCAGTGGAATTAGACCTGACTGGTGGCTCTTAAACATGTGATATTTTGTTCTTTGTATTTAAAATTTTTTTCGAACACTTAAAAAATTGCTTCAAGTTTATACTATTAAATACATCTTTTTGCAAGTTTTTTATCTTGGACTCCAGGACTTGTTTTTTCAGTTTGTTTTGTGTTCCCACGTTGGATACCAGTTGGTTTTGTGAAAAGTTAATTTTGTTCGAAGACAGCCTACTGAATTCTTTCCCGAGGAAATAATTTGCTTAAATGGCCGTTCATGATTTTGCAAGTTTGACGCTTAGGTGTCTATCATTACAGATTCAACAACCTAAGCTGTCGATGAACTCATTTAATTTCAACTATTTTATTGAAGTTTTGCTAGTTAACCATCTATGTTCTAGTTCCCACTGTTAAAGCATATACATTTACACAGGTACAATTATTTATATACATTTCTGTTCTCTTCCAGTAGGGTACACTGTGGATACATACTTTAAGCTCAGTACTTACACACACTTCTGTACGAGCAGCTTGATATACAGACAACATACAGCTGTAATATAGTGACATTTTTGGCTTTTATTGACTATTTTTGCAAACTGCACTTCTCTAAGCCATTTTTGCTACTATTTCTACTGTATTTTTAAATTGTTTTACTGTTATGAACTTGATTTCTGCTTAATTTCAAAGTTTAAACTGCATTTACTGTTGTAGGTTACACACTCAAGTGTGATAGCCCTTTCTGTGCTTATCTACTGTTTAAATGTATTTTTCTGCTGAATTTAACCTAAAAAAACCCCAAAATTACTATCTGTTTGCTCATTTCCCACCTTTTTTCTATACTAGAATAGTCCGGATCCCAGATTTGCTGGTTTCAGGAATTCAGTTTGTGTTTCTGAGTTGCACAGACCTTGCTGTGGTAGAGGGAAGTCTTTCTGCTTATCAGTGGGAGTGGTAAGCATCGAGCTGCCTATCTGTCACTAGAGGAATAGTTTCCAGCTCAGGAATTGTACCTCACTGGCCATTTCGGGGCTGCCTTCTATGCCTTTCAACTTTCTGGCTTAAAAACTCATGTTTTCACAGGTTTGTGCATTGCACAGCGTCAGTTAGCTAAGGTTAAACTATTCCCAGTGCCAGAAAGTCTGCTTTTCAGATTTCCCCTTAGTATTAGCCAGTTTTCTAGTGAGAGCACTCAAAACTGTTTCTTTGTGCACAGCACTTGTTTGCAACTCGTTATAAGCACTAAATAACCTACAAATTACTACAGCACTCAACTTTCCTCACTTGTCAAGAGGAAAACAGTTTTTAGTACTTAAATTAATAAGCAACTATCCAGGCATGTCTAAGGGTAAGCTCCCGGTGTTTTCTCCTGTCCACCTGATGAATCTGGGCATCTTGCTGCAATGTAGAAATTGCCTCATGTACACTGACAACCCTCTTCTCCTACCACCTCCTACCACCCAACACTACAACCTGTGAGAGATGCACTTACATAGCCAAACTGGAAGCCAAGCTCACTCCAGCCAAGACTGGTCTAGACAGTCAGGATGAGAAGGTAAACACCTGCACCATACCACAGTCAACACACAGTCCTTCAAAACCTACACCATCAAAACCCACACATGGAAACACAAAACACACACCTACATTTGTAGAGGCTCTCAATAAAAATCTTTCCAAGCAAGAGAGACCTCCAAAGTTGAAATGCAAGCAACCATCACCCCCCAACACTATCCAAATGACACATATAATCAGTGTGCCACTCAACCTCAGCCCATAAGGCAAAACAATGTACACAACACACTAGTCATAGGTGACTCTATAGTCAAGCACACTGATGTCCCACTCACCAGGCTAAACAAGGAGAAAGTTACTGTCGGGTGCCAGGATCCGCCACATAACGCATGCACTTAGGTCACTCCACAACAAGTACAAATATGACTCAGTCATTGTCCATGTTGATGTGAATGACCTGAGATGTACATCCCTGGACTACATGAAAAAAGACATGGAGGAGATCTCTGATCCCAGCAGGTATGACCTTAGCCTTGAGTAGCATCCTGCCATCACCCAGAATGATACCATAGTACAAGTACAAAATGATTGACTTCAAGCAATTGGCTAAGCTTCTGGTGTCATTCTAAGGGGATCCAGTATCTGTCTGCCTGGGATGACATGATCGACAGATCACAATGCTTTGACAGAGATGGCCTGCACCTGTTGCCCCAGGGATTTCGGATACTGTCTAAGACTCTTGCCACCTCTATAGAACCTTTTTTAGGCAAGGTTCAAATGACAAATTCACCACCATAGCAGGTACAAGCAAGCAGAATCTGAGGGTAATACTACTCAATGCTAGAAGCCTAAACCTCAAAATGCACTCGCTTGAGGCACTCCTTATAACAGAGAACATCGACATCTGTGTAGTAACAGAGACCTGGTTCAAGGCTCCAGAGAGCACCCCTGTTTTACCAGGCTATAATTCATACCACACATTTTGGCCACCTAACCTGGATCGAAACACTAAAGGAGGAGGCATGTCCATATTCATTAAGGATACCCAGACCTCCAGGCTAGTTGCTCAACATAATGCATCTGAAATTATCCAAGTGCAACTAACACTGGGCAAGACTGCAATCCAGGTTGTAGCTTGTTACAGATCCCCCACCATATCCCAAGATTCCCACTTCTCGTTTCTTGATACTGGAAAATATTAAGGTACATCCCAATACCATAATAATGGCTGATTTCAACTGCCCCACCATCGACTGGGAAAACTACTCCTGTACTAACTCATTTATTCAACGTTTTCTGGAATTCATAAATTCCAACACCTTGGATCAGCTTGTCCATACCCCCATCAGGGGCAGCAATATCCTGGACCTGGTTATTACCAATATGGGTAACTGGTGTTCTGTGCCAGAGGTCAACTCCTCGCTGGCTAATCACCCTAGACATCCATATCCCACCCCACCCCCATCAAAGAAACCACCATAAAAAACTTCTCCAAAGCCAACTTCATGCTTCTTAAGACAGAAGTGGCAAACTTCACAATACCCATGCAGATGGAAAATAGAGGTACGACTGCTGAATCTTGTACAAATGCACTGTAAAAACACATACACGAATGCATGGATTGTGCCATCCCCAACAGAACCAAGTCGCCATCCTCCAAAAAAAGGAAGCCAATCTGGTGGTCTCCTTCCATAAACAAATTCTACAATGTGAATCACTCATCATAAGGCTTTATCTGATCATCAGTACACTGCTTAAAATAAAAATAAAGGCAGTTTTGAATAAAATTGGTAAACTTATATATCTTTACCTAACTCACTTCTCAAGTACTCATCATTTCTCTTTTGAGTGTGTACCTTTAACTCTTTTGGGCTCATAAGTTATGCTTGAGCTTATTAACAACTACAAACTCACTGACAACTCACTCAATAACACTCAATATCCAATGTCATCATGATTGCTTTGTTCATAAGATAAGATAGATAAATATTTTTGATACCTTGTGGTTTTGGGGTTTTGGAATTGTTAATATTAATGCAAATAAAATGAATTTGAGGAGGAGAGAAAGTAAGAGGTAACTGCAGGACCACCCTTCACTTGGATGAGATGTGTAATGAAATGAAGTGTTTTTGAGCCACTTCACTCTGCACCTCTCACCTCTGCTATCTGCTATTTCTATAAGCTAACTTCTCTGTCTAAGCACACCAAGGTAAATACCCTTAAAATACTCCACTACCAGACCTACTATGCATTCCCACATATTTCCACTTTAGATTGTGCTGCTCCAAGAATTGAATGTACAATCCTCATAATTTCAGCAAACACCACTTGTACCTAGTTATCTTATATGCATATTGAGTAAACTGTAGGAAGAAGCTGTTGCAAAATAGAGTAAAATCTCATGATTGGAGGAACTCCCTGGTTAGCCTCAGTAAGAAGCTGAGATCCCTCATAAAATCCTCCAAAGCTAGTTATGAAAATAAAATCACCACTGATTCTAAAGACAGCCACAAAGCATTCTACAGTTATGCTAAGAATCTCAATGGCAACACTCAGATCTGCTCTGAGTTATAGCACAATAGCACTATATATACAGAACCAACTGATATTGCCAACATCCTGGCAGATAGGTTTAGTGCTAACTTTACCCTCTCTCACCCCCCAAATGGCCCATCTCAATACTGGAAGAATGCAAAGCCCTCATAATCACAGATGCACAAGTAAAGACCACACTCTGCAAAGCCAAGAACACAGCATCCATGAGACCAGACAACATCCCAGGCTGCATTCTGCACAAACCACAGAATGAACAGGCACCCCACCTAAGTACCATGTTCAGTCATGGCCTCACTTCAGACTTTGTGCCTACTGAATGGCGCACAGCAACATTTATCTCACTCCACAAAGGGGGTGCCACCATGGACCCCGGGAACTACTGCCCCATTAGTCTGATGAGCCTGGTCTGCAAGGCCATGGAACGTATCATCTTGGAACTTATAAACAAAGACATAGGTAATCTCCAGACTCTGGACCCCACTCAGTTTGGGTTTTTAAAAGGTAGATCATGCCTCCTAAACCTGATTGACTTCTTTGAAGCAGTTACCAGAGCTGTGGACGAGTGTAAGGTGGTGCACACAGACTATCTTCACCTTGCCAAGGCTGTCGACACCATCTCCCACTCTGAAATTATAGATAAACTCACTAAACTGGACATAAATCCCTATGTTACAAGATGGGTGGCCAACTGGCTCACTGACAGAGCCCACACAGTGAAAGTAGACTTCAAATCCGACTTCAGACCAGTGACAAGTGGAGTTCCACAGAGTTCAGTCCTAGGTCCTCTCCTGTTTGGCATCTACTTCTCTGAAGTTCAGGCTAACACAGAAGGTCGACTGCAAACTAGGAGCCATAACAGAATCGCCTAACAATATGGACATTCTACAAAGGGGGCTCACTGAGACAGATGCTTGGTGTCAAAGTCATGGCCTCAAGCTCAATACCAAGAAGTGCATTGTCATCCCCTATGGAAAAAACTCTCTTCCCATGAACAACCACATAGGCGGTAGCCTACTAAACACTGAAAGTGTGATGAGACCTTGGGACACAGGTGGACAGTAGTCTCTCTTTTGATAATCACATCGCCACAGTAGTCAGGAAATCCTTCTACATGTCACACCTCATCACAAAGTTGTTCTCCTTTAGAAAAAAGGAAGTCATTGTTCCTCTCTCCTCAGCATCAGACTAACTATGGAGCACAACACCCCATTTGGCATGTTACTCACAAGACATCTGCAACAATTGGAAAGGCCACAGAAATACCTCACTAACAGGGTTACTGGCCTCAAACAAATGCCATATGCAGGCCATCACAAAAAACTCCAGCTCTACTCTGTCACATATCACCTACTCAGAGGCGTTCTCTGCCTAATATACAAAACTACGTCAAACCCAGAGCTGTTGGACATGCTACACTTAAAAAAAAATCCCAATTTCTCTGAGCCACATGCTCCAGGGACCTAAACCTTGTCACCACAATAATCAGAACATGCTGGAGGGACAGATTCCTGTCCCAGAGACTTCCCATACTCTGGAACAAACTACCCATTCATGTCAAACAAAGCTCCTCATTAGCCCTCTTTAAGAAAAATCTTGATGATTGGATGGGAGATAGGAAATTCACCCCAGGGATCACTTCTGTGCCTCTGCTTGACAGGGTCACAGGAAAATGATTTTCTTGGGAAAGCCAGGGAACCTCTTTTGCTAAGCTTGTATAGGCCTCAGGACCAATAGCCTAGTACCTACCTATGAACATCACTTATTGGTGGGCAGTGGTGGGATATCCTCATCACATATTAATTGGCTTGTAGTTGTGGGATATCCACATATTAGGATTCAGTGGTGTGGATTTTGAATTCCTGTAGCCTGTAAACAGTGGTCACTAAGGAAGGTGTTTGTAGTCTCAGTCAGCCACACAGTGAACATTCAGAGTTTCATATTACAATTGTTTTATTTATTTATTTATTTTCTGTTAGCTTAGTTAGAGAGAGCAGGCAAGCAAATCAGCAGAGGAGTATGGCAAGCTGACAAGGAGCCAGTTGGCTGAGATGTGCCAGGCTAAAGGACTGGTGCATGCTAATGTGACTAAAGCAGAAATGAGTGCAGCCTTGGGCACAGCTGCATCACAGACCAGCAATCAGGAGGACATCCAGGCTGACCTTGGAGATGTACAACTGGACAGTTTGCTTCCACAGAAGACTTAAAAATTGATCTGGAGTTAAAGAGACTTGAAATGGAGGCCAAATGTTTGGAAATAGAAGCAGCAGAGAGACTGAGACATCTGGAGGCTGAGGAAAATGATAAACTGCGATGTCTTTAAGTTGAGGAGAATGAGTGGCAGAAACAACATTAAAAGGAGATGCTGACTAATCACCAGGGTCATGGAGGTAATGGGAAAGGGAGTAACCAAACCCCAGAAGCAACAAAGGTTAGTAGATTTCTTCTATAATTTACAGAGGGGGATAATTCTGATAGCTTCATTCATATGTTTGAAAGGGTATGTAAAGAGTATAATATTGACCAAGGGTTGTGGGTACGGTTCCTCACCCCCTTACTCTATGGTAAATCTGTAACTGCTATTTCTAAATTGTCAGATACTGATTGCTTAAATTATAATATGGTCAAAAATTGTTTATTAGAATGTTTTAGGTTCACCCCTGAAGCTTATAGGAAAATGTTTTGTGAGCATAGACACAAGGCAGATGAAAGTGTGTGTGAATATATTATTGAACTAAGCACTCATTTTCATAGGTGGGTGAGTGGATGTCAGGTCACCACTTTTGAAGGTCTGGCAGACCTTTTTGTGAGGGAACAAGTCATTAGCACTTTGCCTGAGGACATGAGAGTCTGGTTAGCGGATAGAGAATGTAACACAGCAAATGAGTTGGGAAAAAAGGGAGACCTATGCCTAGAAAGCAGGGCATCACTGCACAGGAAAGGAATACCCAGTGTTGTTCATGGGTCTAAGAGAATCCATGGTGGGCAGCCTAGTCCATGTACACATCCAGGACCAAAGGTTAAGTGTTTTAAATGCAACCAGTGATGGCATGTAGCATATGGATGTCCAATGAGAGAAGGTGGGGAACAAAAGGTGGGAAAACCAGTAAGTGGGAATGACAGAATGCCAGCAGTAAGCTGTCTGGAGACAAGGTTACCAAACTACCACAAGAGGTTATATCCTATCTTAGTAGATGGAAAATAGGCCACTGCTAATAGAGATACAGCATCTGCCCTAACCATTGTGAAGCCTACAATGGTTAAAGAGGAGCACTTCTTGCTTGGGCAGTCTACTCCAGTCAGAGCTTTAGGAGGGACCCCATTCCAAATACCTTTGGTTAGCGTTCACCTTGACTAGGAGGGAGGAAAAGGAAGACAGCAAGTAGGTGTGTTTGAGGCTATCCCTTCAGATGTCCTGATAGGGAATGATTTTGATAATGCAGAGGTGAGCAGTAGTACCCAGGCTGACAGTGAATCACCACTCTCAGAGAATACTAGACTTCCTGCGAGAGGGGAGCTAGGAAGGGTTACAAAGAGAGAGTTGATACAGGCTCAGCTGTCAGACCCTGCATTACAAGGCCTAAGGGAGGTAGCCAGTGAGGCACCTGATTGTCAAGGAAAAGGGGAATCTGTATATTGGAATAAGGGTTACTGTATAGAGAGTGAACCCCTCAGGGAAGGCTAGAGGGTGAGAGAATACAGCAGTTGGTAGTGCCCAGAGCCTACCATCTGGCACTTCTATCCATAGCCCATGATATTCCCTTTGCAGGTCATATGGGCATAAAATGTACAAAGAGATATATTATGCAGAACTTTTATTGGCCTGGGATTTCCAGAGATGTAACAGGGTACTGCAGTGCCAAAAGGTAGGCAAGGCAAGAGACAAGGTGAAACCTCCTTTGATGCCTTTGTCTGTAATTGAGGATCCATTTCAGAGGGTAGCTATGGATATTGTGGGGCATCTGAGTAACCCAAGTTCCACAGGGAAGAAGTATATCATACCAGTGATGCTGCTACCAAAGAAGGATGACAGCACCAGGTTTTGTGTGGTAGTAGATTATGCCTGAGGCAGTGGCATTTTCCTCCATTGAGGCAGAAAAGGTGGCAAATGCCTTGTTAGAGATTTTCAGCAGGGTAAGTTTCCCAAAAGAAATACTGACTGACAGAGGTGCTAATTTCATGTCAACCTGCTGGCTTGTCTGTGGAAGCACTGTGGGGTGAAGCACCTAAATACCACCCCCCTCCCATCCTCAGACTAATGGTCTTGTGGAGAGGTTAAACAATACACTCAAGACCATTCTATAGGCATTTGCAGACCAGTTGAAGAGAGAGTGGGACAAATATTTGCCCCATTTGTTTTTTTCTTACAGAGAGGTTCCCCAGGAATCCACATGTTTTTCACCCTTCAAGTTGCTGTATGGGCATAGGGTGAGGGGACCTCTAGATTTGATTTGAGATGAGTGGGAGGGTGTGCATGAATCCCACAAGGAGTCTGCTGTGGCATATGTCCTAAACTTCAGGACAAACCCAGGTAGCTCATGGGCTTGACCCAGGAGAACCTGGCAAAAGCCCAGTAGCAGAAAAAGGTCTGGTATTACAGGAATGCTCGAGACAGAGAGTATGCTGTGGATCAACAGGTAATGGTTCTCATTCCTGTCAGACACAACAAGCTGCAGGCAGCTTGGGAGGGACCCTTCAAGGTCATAAGGAAGGTCAATGATGTTAACTACATGGTAGAACTGCTAGGCAGGGCACAAATTGTACCATGTTAACATGATGAAACCTTACCATGATAGGGAGGCCCTTGTGCTGAGTATCTGCATATTATGGTACTATAATTGGGGACAAGCTTTCTGTAGTACCCTACTGTCCCTAAGAATGCTCTCACCTGATTTTTGGTAATAGGGGCAGGCCATGCCTGAATGTCTTCCACTTTGGCAGGTTCTGGCCTGATCTTACCACTCCCCACTCTATGTCCCAGGTAGGAGACCTCTGCAATACCCACCTGACATTTGCTGGGCTTAATGGTCAACCCTCCCCTTTGTAGTCTGCCCAGCACCTCCCTGACATGCATTTGCCACCTTTTCTGCCTCAATGGAGGAAAATGCCACTGCCTCAGGCATAATCTACTACCACACAAAACCTGGTGCTGTCATCCTTCTTTGGTAGCAGCACCACTGGTAGGATACTACTGGCAGGAGGAGTCTGAGAGAGATCTGGTGACTGATCTCTTCAGTGAAGCTTGGACTGACATCTCAGTGAAAGGGGTAGAAATGTCCCAGCAGCTATCCACTACCCAGGTCCAAGAAATCTGAGCACTGGGAAACGGGTACACCCAACTGGTGCAGCACCATGTGGATACAGTATTCCAAAGGCCTATTAAGCAGGCCCCTTATAGGTTGCATGAGAGAGTCAAACAGACTCTGATGTTGGAAATACAGGAAATGTTAGAACTAGGGGTAATCCAGTAGTTTATCAGTCCGTGGACCTCCCCAGTGGTGCTGGTAACAAAGAAAGATGACAGCACCAGGTTTTGTGTGGACTACAGGAAATTAAATAGTCACACAGAGTCGGATGCTTACCCCAAGCCTAAGACAGATGAAGCCTTAGAACAGCTGGGTGAGGCTAAGTATCTTACCACTATTGATCTTACCAAGGGTTACTGGCAGGTCTCCTTGACTCCCAGTACTAGAGTGAAGTCAGCCTTTGTGACTCCTTTTGGTTGTACAAGTTCACAAAGATGCTTGGGATGAAAAATGCCCCAGCAACTTTCCAGAGGCTGGTAGATCATATCCTAGCAGGAGCATGAGATTTTACCCTTGCTAACCTGGATGATATTGCCAACTTCTGCCATTCCTGACAAGAGGACCTTCAGCATGTCAGGGAGGTGCTGGGCAGACTACAAAGGGGAGGGTTGACCATTAAGCCCAGCAAATGTCAGGTGGGTATTGCAGAGGTCTCCTACCTGGGACATAGAGTGGGGAGTGGTAAGATCAGGCCAGAACCTGCCAAAGTGGAAGACATTCAGGCATGGCCTGCCCCTATTACCAAAAATCAGGTGAGAGCATTCTTAGGGACAGTAGGGTACTACAGAAAGCTTGTCTCCAATTATAGTACCATAGCTGCTCCCCTCACAGACCGGACAAGGAAAAACAAGCCAGATAAGGTAGTGTGGATCCCATCATGTGAGCAGGCATTCCAGAAGCTTAAAGGAGCTTTGGGAGAACCCTATGTGTTATCCAGTCCAGACTGCAGCAAATAATTGCTTGTACAGGTGGATGCTTCAAACCATTGGATGGGGTTGTTCTCAGTCAGGTTTCCTCAGATGGTGAAGAGCACCCAGTGGTATATCTCAGCCATAGGCTCCAACCCAGGGAGGGATGCTATGCAACTGTTGAAAAGGAATGTCTAGCCATAGTGTGGGCACTGCAGAAACGTCAGCCTTATCTGTATAGAAGGAAATTCACTGTAGTTACAGACCACAATCCCTTAACATGGCTAAATCGAGCCAGCCAGCAAAATGCCAAGTTACTAAGGTGGAGCCTAGGGTTGCAGGCATATGATATGACAGTACAGCACTACAGTGGGGCTAGTAATGCCAATGCAGATGGGCTGTAAAGACAGGGAAAGAGAGTAAGGTTTTAGGCTCAACCCTCTCAAGCAGAGTTTCTCACTTGAAAAACTAGCTTGAGTATTTGGTGGGGGGGGGGGATGTCACAAAAGGAAGTATTGCCAGCCCAGCTAGCTGGAATTTTGTAAATAATTATGTTTCATTTGTGAATATTGATATAGTTTATACAGAAGTCTGTGTAAAGTACTGAGATTACAGGATGTATCCACAGTGTACCCTACTAGAAGAGAACAGTGATGTATATAAGCTATTGTACCTGTGTAAATGTATATGCTGTAACAGTGGGAACTAGAACATAGAGAGTTAACTTGCAAAACTTCAAGAACATAGTTGAAATTAATTTTTTTTTATAATTGCACCATAAAAGTTAGTTTCAATGCTGCGAGGAGACAGGATGTCTAAAACTAAGGAGCCTTCTGCATTGTGTTGCAAGTGTTTTATTGTTTTATGACTCCCAGGTTCTGCAAACATCTAAGAGAAGTATTTTTATGTATTTTTCACAAGAAGATGCTGAATGCTACCTCAATGGTTGTTTTAAGCCTGGGAGCTGAAGCCAGGTGACAAAAAATGATGTCATGCTGCAAGTATCCCAGCAGTAATATTTGATATTAATTTAAGACCTCTCTGAGAGAATGAAACTGTGCATTTTGTATTTGTCTTTGACCTGGCTACATTCACTCACCACTTCTGCCTGCTTGTTGTTTTGTAAGTAAGTTAACTTAGGGTACTGTAATTTCTCTTAGTAGCAGTTAGGAATATATTTAAGTATAGCTTATATGTTTTCTTTATTTATTTGAGACTGTCCTGTAATGTTGTTTTAAATATTTCCTGTGATTCTGAACTCTGAAGTTACTGTGATGATTTACTGAGTATTGTCTTGTTGTTTTCTATTTATTATTAAAAATATATTTAAACCTAGCTTAGTGGCTGATATCTGTGAGACATATTTAAGCTGTTAGAGTACTTGCATATTTATTTGGTACCACTGTGCACACCACTCCTTAATATCCCTGCTCTTGGTCAGACTACCATTTGGATTAATAATAACATTACACCCTTTGCTTAGGACCTCAGAGTAGATGATGTTGGCTGGTGGGAGTGACAACTACCTTATGGTATGGCAAACGGGGGCATAGCTAGTAAATCTGTACCAGCCTTTCCCAGGACTCTGTGTGTGTGTGTGTGTGTGTGTGTGTGTGTGTGTGTGTGTGTGTGTGTGTGTGTGTGTGTGCGCGTGTGTGTGTGTAAATTAAATCACAAAGTGTGCGTGTGTCATCTACTTGGGCAGGGACATGAAGCGCTGGTTGGACAGAGGGGATGCTGGAGGTCTTAGCTTGGCTAGTCAGCTGAGATGTCAACCCTATAGCTGTGCCAGTGGGGAGTCTTACTGACTAGTCTCTTTGTACTCTTAAGAAAAATTGCACTTTACTGATTATGTTCTTGTCATCCTCCCAGTGTATATGTCCCCACACCATTGCCAGTGGTGAGGACTGGGACTCCTTGATTACTGGGCTAGTGCAGGGGTGTCACACAAGCATGCATCAGTAAACATACTGTTTCTTATCTTGGCATTCATTCTTCACACTCAACAATGTATATTTGTTTAAAACTTATAAGTTTGGCAGTTATACAAACAGCAGTAAGAAGTGGTATTTATAAAAGAATTAGGTTGTACCTCTCATCACATTTTACTACAGCTCTGGAAGAGCCTTGCATTATGATAGAGTATCGGGTCATAAATATAATTTGCATACCTGTCTCCATGCTGTAGATAGACAAAGCATTGACTATGATCTAGGTGACCTGAATTTAAAAAGTTGTTCAGGTGCTGGGGCAGCCTGAGGAGGGTGCCAGTGAGTACATACTCTTGCCTTATCCATCAAAGGGTGAAGTGAAAGCTGTGTCTAGTCACTGGTTGAATTTGCAACCAGAGCGCAGAGGCTTGTTGAAGCTAGTGATGCAATGTAGACTGGGATGTAAACTTGGGGCTACCTAGCTGGTGACAGTGGTCCTCAAATAGTGTATGTGTGGGAGCATGTACACACAAAAGAAGGGCATTGTAGGCCATTGTGGTGATGTACATGCCCATATCAGCCACCTAAGAGGTGTGGATTGTGGCTAATAAAAAAAATAAATTATATCTGGAATTATAAGTCACGTAGATTTCAGGTCAGGGGACAATTGGAGGCCATTCTGAAACAGAAACAGCTCCAGTATGCAATGTGAAACAATACCCATAGGCCATTCGGTTGACGACATAGCCCTTCTAACCTGAGAGTACAAAAAAGAAGAAATGCAAGCAGAAGTGCAAATACTCTATGGCTGCCTTGATGCTGTCCCCCTCCAATCAGATCCCTGCGCTGTGCAGGCAGGACTCCTTGAATTAAAGAACAAATGACTTTAAAAACAGGTGTGAGGGTGCTGATAATTAGTAGGCACAGGAAGAAAAAAGTATGGAGAAAAAAATATATTATTTGTGTCCATTGCTATGCTATAAAAAATAGGAATAAGATGAGTTTTACAGATGTGGCTTAGAATTAGATTTTCTTGTCCTAGACAGCTTTTGCTGAGTTTTGGAGGAGTTGAACTAAATAAGGACAGTACACACTTTTCAGAAATGTTTTATTTATTCAGTTATTTATTTAGTCATTCATTTATTTATATTTGTTAATAGGGTAAGTAGTCTGATCCTGGGACAATTTCAGCTGTGATCTGGTCACAATGGCATATACACATAGCTGAAAGAAGGGTATTCCTGTCTACAAAGATTTAACTCATTAATCAACCAATAATGGGACAACAATATATAATCAAATAGTAATTAATCTTTTGTCAGCATTCTTTTTTTTTTTTTTATTATTTTTTAAAAACAAAAATGTGCTAACCCATATAAAGAAAAAATATTTATTTATTTTACATTTGTTAACTGGAGGTGTCCGACTGAGCCGAAAAGGCCCTTTTTCAACAGAGTCCCAGGGAGAAAAGCTCCTCATAAAAAAAATTCCAGATACATTCAGATATTTAGACGTGATCAGAATACACACAAATTACAAAAGACATGTTTTTATAGTGGTATGCAACACATCGAAAGTTACAGTGGAGACAACAAATGACAATATTAATTTAAAAATAAATGTAATTAATAGATTTATGGTGTACTGCTGAAATTTGGAACATAGGTAGAACACATACATAGTACACAGGTACAGCACATACATTGTACATTAGCCAGTGTTTGTGAGTAAGAGTGAAAACTACTATCAAGTACTCTAGGTTTAGTATGTGTACCTTATCCACTTTCACTAGCCTGGGGAGCAGTTATGGCACTGCCAACTTTGCTTGAGCTGTGGCCTAATGAGGTCTTTAAAGGAGGCTTTGGATGATGTGTTTTGAATGCTAGTAGGGACAGAGTTCCATTTTTTACACTGAACTACTTTATAGTGCATCTCCAAAGCTATTATAGCTGTTGCTGACTTCTAGTAGTAGTTTGCTTGATGATCTCAAAGGCCTTTTGGCTGAGTAATGTTGTACTAGGTTTTTGAGGGCAGGACACTTATTGGGGAGGTAATAGATAGAATGACAGAGGCAGAGATGATTGTAGGTTAGGAGTTTGGGCAGTTCAAGCCAGTGAAGCTGTCTCAAAGCAGTACTGTGATGAGTTCTATATGAGCAATTTGCAGCAAAGCAGGGAATTCTGTTATAGCAGGCTTCCATTTTGCGTAGTTCAGTTTTGTTGAGATTAGTCAGAATGGGAGATGCATAAAGTAGGATGGATAGAAGTTGGGAATGAGCAATGGCTGATGTGTTGTTGGTAAGAAATGGTTTGATAAGGTAGAGTGATCCCAGTTTGGCATGTACTTTTTTAATAGTTAAGTTGAGATGACTATCAAATTTTAGGTGGGAGTCTATGGTTATTCCCAATAGCTTTGCCTGTGGCACTGGAGTGATTAGAGTAGCATTTTGGAGTAGATAGTGAATTGACTGTTGTCAGTGTTTTCGTTAGAACTGGTTATAATCATAAGCTGAGTTCTTTTTGGATTGAGGATAAGTTGGGCTTTGGTAAGGTAGTTTTCAGTGTCAGATAATGCTAGTTGAGTTGTTTGCAAGAGAGTGAGAATATTTTGTGCAGCACAGATTAAGGTAGTATCTTCTGGATACTGAATGACATATGCATGCTGTGTGGAGGTATGGAGGTCATTTGTGAAGATTGTGAATAGTAGTGGTCCTAAGATAGAACCCTGTGAGACTCCTATAGTTATGGGCAGCTGAGGAGAGAGAGAATTTTATAACAAAAACATAACTATTTACAGAAGCCCATAAAAAATTTCAGTACAATAATCCAGACCATTAAAGCTCTTCTATTAAGTCACTTAGTTCTAACCAAGACTTATATTGACGAGCAATATTCAGTGTTCTCATTTTAATAGTTGACAATTCCTTTTTGCAAACATCTTTAGCCAAACATATGAACTTGGTAAAAGACAGACCTGTTTTGCATTTCCAATTCTTTGTAACTACTTTCCTTGCTGTGGCTAAAATGGACCAAAGAAAAGGCAGTTGTAATTTAGGGACAGAATCTGAAACTGGAGCCTTAAATAAAATCAAAGACTTTGTTACAATACAATTATCTGACCACAATGCTTGAACGAAATTTCTAAATTCAATCCAGAAAGGTGTTACCATTATACATTCTACTGTCATATGAAGCCATTCAGTATCAAGAACTTCATTACATGTCCACTAATTATTTTTTTCAGATTTATATATTAATGCAATTTTATGTGGAGGTAGAGAAGCTCTATGGAGATATTTCCAGGTACAAGTTTTCCAGTAAAGTTATGATGTAGATTTTTCTGCAGATTTTAGTATTAAAGTTTTTTTTATATTTATCAGAAAAATCAAACTCATTAAACTTTGATGAGTAATTCCAAAATAACAATTCTGAGGAAATAAATTCTATTCTTATAATTTTGTAACTTACTGATATATAAGATTTATCGTTGCTTATGTTACTATTAATTTTAAAGAAAAACTCTAGAATCTTTGGAAAATGTTTTGTTTGAAAATGCATAAAGATTTTAATTTCATCACCAACATATTTTTTACAAAATTGTATATCTAACCAATTATTTTTCTGTAAACAATGTTTAGCAAAAAGATAATCAGCAGTATGTATTTTATTATCAATTAAGAATTGATCCAAAAGTTCAAATCATTATTTTTATGATCTAACATTTTACTTATGTTAAAAGTCTCTAAACATTAAGAAGTATTATGTATGGGGAATAGTAATAAAACAGTAAATCTTTAACTATATAATTAGAATTCATAAATCTCTTAAAAGTAATATGAATGTAATCTGTAAAAGGGGAAGAAATGAAGCTTTTCTTTTCATTTATGCAAAAGTTTCAAAATCCCCCAAAATGTTATTAGTTACAACTTGAGAATAACAGTCCACTACATAGCTATTATAATAAATAATATTTCATGGATAGAGTTCCAATTTGATTGATAGACTTCGACCATCAAGATATTATATTAAGAATTATAGATTTGCTGTATAATTCAATATTTGGAAAGCCTATCTTGCCTTCTTAGCAACTTTTAACATGCCAGTCAAAAGATATTCTTGGTCTATTCTGCTAGTATAATAGCTATTCTGTATCATTAGGAGGAAGTAGGTGAGTTAATGATATTATCTCAACGATGGCCTAGACAATATAGTAGATGGGATTAATGTATTTGCTTTAGGAAGGGCATGGACACATAGTGCACCCAGAATTGTTTCTCTCTGGTGAAACTAGAACAGAGAACAGACCCTCTGTGACCTTTAATAAGGGGCTGAGTGAATAAAACAGCAAAATGTTTACTTGTTAACTGCAAATAAAAACATTATGATGCCCTAAATACCATTAGAGCCCCAGCTTAGTTTTTTCTGTCCGTTTCAGGCAGCAACCACAGGAGAATGGGCAGGAAAAAATATGTAAGCAGGTAAATGCAATGGCAATGAGAGTGTCACACATACCTAGTATTGTGGTGTTGTGGGCTATATGGGGAGGGGTAGGTGAGGGAATCTTTATTAGAAAGTGATGAAATTAGCACTCCATAGCATCTGTGTATTCTAGAGTTAGTACTGAAAGACTGAACTCCTATATCAGAAAATGACTTGAAAAAAATTAAATTGTTTTTTAAAATAAAACTGGGTAGTGCAGGTCTTGTCATCCACAATGCAATAGCTATCATAATATGCATATGATTTATTAAATGTACACATTGAGTGACAGTGGGTGAGGAATCTGAGGAATGTTTCATCAGGAGGAGTCTCCCTCCCACCTTCCCAAGTCAATAACTGGGTCAGTATTTTTTTTTTGTTTGTTCAATGCAGACAATTGTGAATTTCATCAAGATGGCCATCGCTGATGATAAAACTTTCCTTTGCAGTATATTGTTTTGAGCAGCTGTACATTTTACAGTGTGTGCTGTCATCTCATTTGGATGATCATACCTTATGAGCCAGTGAGGCTCAGATCCAAAGATAGGATGCTGAGCGTGGTTACGTGGACTAATGTAGAGACTTGGGGTAGGTTGTCCTCTGCCTACCATGCCCTAGATTTATGGAATTAGCTACCTTCCTGACTGGGTAAGTGATTCTAAGCATGTTTCTAAACATTGCTAAACTACCAACATTTTAGGTGGATCTTTCAGGGTCAAGTTGGATATAGAGTTTTAATTCAATTATATATGATTTCGTATTTATAAGTAGATATCCTGTGATATTATTTGTTTCTGCACTCTCTGGTTTTAGGTTTTATAATAGTGCTGTATGCACAATGTGTAAAGTATAGGCATTGAAATACTTTATAGATGAATAGATAAATAGAGAGATATAATATATGATTAACTGCCTTCCTTGACTGGGGTGAGCAATTCAAATATTTCATGGATAGACAAATATATAAATATAAAATATAAATGTATAGAGAGAGAGATAAAATAAGTGCTCTTACATGCATTAGAAAGCAACGCTGGACTCTTTCTTTCTGCTGCAACATGAAAATGATTGTTATAGCATGACTGTGATACAATAATTAGCTTTTTTCTGCACCTTTTCTTATTTCAATATTTATTGTCCTTTCTTCACTCAAGATTATATTGTGCATTTCTGAGACAAACCTACCTATCACTTTGCTTTTGATAACTTTTTTGTGCTTTGTGTCGTTTATTTTTTTTTAAATCATGACTCCATTCTGCTACCAAATGATTACTTTGCATTCCTTTGCAAAGCTTGCAAGAAAAAATAGTTGAATCCCATTTTTACTTCTATGTTCTGTCCTCTGGCTGCAAGAGAGATTCAAACTCAGTTTTCATTCATCAGTGTTCTAACACTGTGCTACATAAATTACTGCAGAATCAATACTCTTTTATAAATTCTAGGCAAACTGAAGTATTCTTATCCACTAGACTCTATAAGCTTTTTCAAATGATTCACCCTCCCTTAAGACTCATGGCTTTTTGAAACTATTTAGTTTGTCAGTATAATATCTTACCTTTTGACAGAATCAATCAATGTAGTTCACCCTAAAGTGTTCTCTTTCTTACTTGTCACTGTCAGTTTCATAAAGATAAGTCTACTTAGAGCTATGTCATCGGCGACTGTCACACTTATATCATGGAACGTGAACCATTATTTGTTTTTTAAGATTTAAAAAGGCTTTCATTGCTTTGTGCACTCTTTTACTCATGACAAGAAGTGGTACAATCTGTCCAATTTGCTTTTCTGATGCACTAACTGCTAATACGATATTTCTCATCCATCAAGTATTAAAAACCACAGCAGAAGGACAGAAAAAGGAACACTTTCTTATTTTTCACAGTAGAATGTCTTTATAATCTCAACCCTATATAGTTAGAGGTAATGAATCTTTGTATAGGTAAGTGTGTCCGTTTAATAAAGTATGTACTCATAAACAGGCCTGAATTATGAAGAACATCATGATTCCAGGAGGAGCGACACAAAATCTGACAGCCAAAAAAATAGAGCTACGCCTAAATCATAGCAGTTGAGAAACATGTCTAATACAGGTAATGCTGATATTCATCACAAATAACTTCTCCTCCTCCTCCTCTCATCCACTTCCCTCAAACATGAAGAGAATGTACTCTGTAATGCAAATTAATTCCTTCACTGTCCAGCAGGAGACCAGAAGACACGTCTTTTTATAGAGTAGCTTTAGGAATACACATATACTTCCTTTACAGTTAGAGTCTAATCACTTCTTGGCCCAGCACTGAAAACCATAAGGCAATAGTGTAGCAGTTTTATATTATTCATTGAACGTATTTCACACACTCCCAAGTCCACATTTACTCATTTAATTAAGATTTGATTACCTGGAAGGTCAGAGAGTAAAAGCCTGTTTTCAGTGGAGGTCCATGGAGAAAAGCTCCATGTTATTTCAAAACATTTAAGAACAATAATTTTACAATCTTCAAAATTAAAACAAAAACGTTTGCAGTTTAAATAATTATAACAAAGTGATAATATAAAAACATTGGTTAACAATCGGTACAAGTTATATGACAATCATTTAATATTTATAGAAATTTTCGACAGTTTGTAGAGAAAATAAAGGTAAGTTAGTCTACTACAAACAGGAATTGAAATATGAAGTGAGGGAAAACAGGCTTTAGTATATTTAGATAGAATTTGATAGAAGTAAGGAGGTAGTTGAAGAGAGAGTAAGGAGGTATAAGGAATGAAAACGTAGTTGTTCACATTAAAGGATATAATTTTTAATGGTTTTGAGCAAGAACAAAGCCAGATTTTAGCTTGGAAGTCCTTCAAAGTGGTTTTGAAAGATGGGAGGGTAGGATACATTTAAGGAGTTCCAGACCTTAGCAATCTTGTATGAGTACAGACAGTGCCCAGCAGATTTGATAGGTTTATAGACAGATAGGTGTTTTTGGTCACTAGATCACAATGACCAACTGAGAACATAGTGGTGTAGAATATTTGTTAGTGCTAGACAAGGCAGATGGATGCTGGATAATTTCATAGGTGGTAAGAAGCTGTGTATATATTAGTTGATGAGGCAGTTCTAACCTATTTAGACTTTCTAGTGCTATACCGTGGGGGGGGGGGGTCAAAAAGTGGTATTTGCTGCAAATTTAGCAACTTTGTTATAGAATTGGTCAAGTTTTAATTTTTGTAAGCCTGTAGGTTAGTAAGGATGGGAGAGAAGTAGTGGCAAGTGTAGTTTTACTTGCATTAGTGAGAGACTTTTTGGCTCTGTAAAGCATCCTTAGCTTTTGCTGAGTTTTTCTTATACAATTTTGTATATGCTGGTTGAATGTAAGCTTATCATCCACTATCACCCCTAATAATTTGCTATGAGAAATGTCTTCAATGATTGTGGTATCAAGAAATAGGACTTTACATTTTGTTTTTTCATGAGAGAGGGTTATGAGGAAAAAAGTAGTAGTTTGGTCTTTTTTGGGTAGGTTGTGAGTTATGAAGACATTTTTCAGTGAGTGTTAAAGCTTCCTGAGTAATGTTTGGAGGTGTACCATGTTGTCAAATGTGCACATGAGAGTAGAATCATCTGTGTATTGTATTAGGATAGCCTGTTGTGTGGCTGTACAGAGAGTGTTTGAGAAAATGTTACAGAGGAGGGGGCCTAGGATATATAGTCTTGTGGTACACCAGTGGTGACTGGGAGGTAAGGAGAAAATATGGAGTGCTGTTTTACTGACTGATACCTATTGGACAGGTAGCTTTTGAACCACTGAATGGTGGGCTGACAGAGACCTACTGAGGACATGTAGATTAGAAGTTTGCTGCGACAAACTGTATTGAAGGCTTTAGACAAGTCTAGAAATAAGGAAGACACTAGTCTGCCATTATCTCTAGCTTTATTAACAGTATCTGTCTAGGTTAGAAGGGTAGTACTAGTACTATGGGAAGGACAGAAGCAATGTTGTGTAAAAGATAAGAGTTCTTCCTGCAGGAGATGGTCTAGCAATTATTTTTGAACACAGTTTTCAAGTGTTTCAGCAAGGGAGATAAGATTGCTATAGGTCTAAAGTTACTAATGTTGGTTGAATTCCCACCTTTGTGCAGAGGGATACTATATGACTTTTTCCAGAGAGAGGGAACATGGGATTCCTGGACTGACCTACTTATAAGGATTGAGATAGGATAGATAATGCTATCAGCTACTATTTTTAGGTACTCAACTTGTAAGGTCATCAGCACAGTTTAAATCTGTTTAAAGTAGTTTTATATAGGATGTGGGCACAGGCTTGAAGGTGAAATAGGATGTGGTGATAAATGGCTGTTGGGCAGAATTAGATGTTGAGGAATCCTTGGTTAGAAACGCTATACTATCTATAAAATAAAAGATGAACTGTATTGCAGTTTTGAGTGGTAAGTTATCAGGAGAGGGGTTTGGGTTGAATTATTGGCTGGGATGTAAGATTTCATTAATGGATATCCACAATTTTTAAGGGTTGTACTAAGTATTATTCTGAAAGTTGTTATAGCATATTTTATTTTGTCTTCATTTATTTGCTTTTTATAATGATTGTGAAACATTCTAAAGTTTTCAGGAGACTGAGGTATTAAATATTTTTGCCATTTTCCATGCTTTTTCTCTATCCTGCATTAGCATTTTACTCTTTTTGGATATCCAAATGTCATTATTTGTTTTTAGTGTCTTCCTTTTAAGAGGTGCTAGGCTATTTAGTATGTTTAGAAAAGTGGTATTGAATTCATCTACAGAATAGTCTAAGGGGAGGACTTTTAGGATGTTCCAGTTAATAGATGATTGTGTGATAATGAACATTTCTTGGTTAAACATGGAAAGGTTGCATGTTGTTTTATAAATATACTGGTTAACTGGATGTGTGAGATACATGGTTGTATAGATTGGGAGAGGAATCTTGAGAGAGTCTGACATTGTACCTGTACTAGGGTCTGATACTAGGATCAAGTCTAAGGGAATTTGATGTCTTTCTATAATGTGTGGGGATATTAATTAGTTGTGTAAAACCATTTAAGTTCATGCTAGATGTAGTGGAGTTAAGAGTTTATGTCCAACCAATATTCACATCACCTAGTAGTATTTTTTCTTGTTGAGATGTTATAGATATCCAATGTTGGATATCTTCCAGTATAGCTGTATTGTCACCAGCAGGGATGTAAAGGACAGTAATACTTATTTGTTTATAATTGTTTATTTTGTGGAAAGCGAAAAGAAGCTCTGCTGAACTGAATTTTGGTATTGGTTTGCTGTGAGGGGAAACGTGGTATCTGGTGGAAAATATTAAAGCAATTCGACCACCTTTCCTCTTTATATGGAACTTATGGATGATTTGATAGCCAGGAGGTATAACTTCGGAGTCATTTATTCCTGGTTTAAGCCAAGTTTCAGTTACAGTGAGAATGTCAGGCTTATGTTCGGTAATCCAGGCATGTAGTTCAGCAGTTTCATTTCTTATGCTTCATACATTTATTGTAGCAAAAGTTAGATAACCATGGTTGGGGGTTGGTTGTTGTTGGATTAGAAGAGAATGCAGTAGGGAATTATCTTTGTGATAGGCAGGGCCAGGATTTGGGTGTATATCTCCTCCTAGAAGGATTTCGGTATTTTGGGGAATTATGCATTCTTGTTTTTTGGAGAGGATTCTTGTATTTAATTTTGTTTTGTTTGGTTTGGAGTTGAAGTGCAGTTAAGCAATCTATATTTGGCATAAAGGTGAGAGGCAATATTAAATAGGTTAGGTGCAATGTGTGGAGAGTGTAAAGAGGAAGTATGGTTGGGTGACTGGGACAGAGTTGGAGAGATGTTGAGACATATTATTGAGTCATGGTATGCTGAAAGATGGCACAGTTGGAGGAGAATAGAGGATAAACTGAAGAGTAGCATAATTAAGTACAGGAACTTATATTTTATGGATGGCAGGTAGTGGGGAATTAGCAAGGAAGAAGGAAACGAGAAGTTGCAGGGCAGCAGGAGATTCAGTGATGGTGGATTTTAAAAGCTGGTAGATGATACATAAGAAATTAGGTTGTCATGGAATCTTCTCTGGACTGTAAGGAATAGAGGGGTATGGAAGACTAGAGTATAATGATGGAGTCAAAATAAGAAGTACGGGTTTATTTGAAAAAAGTAAAAGGTACAATGTGCAAAAGATAGGTACTGTTAGGGAGGGTTGTGATTATGAATGGACATAGTGCAAAGCAGTATGGGAGGGAGAAAGTTGGGAATGAGGCTAAAAATTAAATTGGGTCGGGATATGGAAGAAGGATACAAGAAAGAGCACACTGAAATTCACTGGAGTAAAAGTAGGTATGAAATGCAGTTAGCTTTCACTGGTTTCATAAAACAGGACTCAAAAGCTATGCATGGAAATAAAATATGTTAATTCTTTTATTAGGCATAATTTAAAAAAATTTTTTTATAATATCACATAAGCAGAAACATCAGAAGTCCTAATATTCCAACAATCCCCTAAGTGTAATATGTCTTGTATCACTTTATATTATTAGTTTCTTTCAGCTACAAAAAGGCTTTTCTCAATTACATATGTATGCCTGATAAATATGTACCAGATAAAATGTCTTGTAACTCACGGGAACACTTTCCTATTAACAATATAAAAATACTTTTAAAATTGTGCTTGACGAAAGAGTCAACTTAATTTCTTGCCATGCATAGCTTTTGGGTCCTGACTATTTATGAAACCAGTAAAAGCTAACTGCATTTTTTACGCACTTTTACTGCAGTGAATTTCAGTGAGCTGAGTGGGTTGCCTAAGGTTACAAGTGAGATAACGCTGGAGCTGCAGTCTCAGGAGTATTCATCTTCCAACCATAACAATGTTTTGCTGAACTGATCATGGATTCACTTTTAAGCTTGTGCAGTTACTGTTGCATTAACAATAAAGCCTGTGACTTCATAACAACTACGGACGGAGAACAGCAGTGTGAAATGGAAAGATATGGAATCAGTTATGACCAAAAATGCATTTTGCAGCTTTAAGAGAAATCATTAAAGAACTTTAAAAAATAAACATATTTTTAAATTATTCTAGTAACTCTGAGGAGATACATACTGAAGACGTGGAGAGCAAAGCCTAGGAAATAGAATGCAATGCTTTAATAATATTTTGCTTTATCACTTTTTTCTTGTATAGCTTATAACAAAAAATCATTCCCTCTTGGCTGCATAGTGATACTGTAATTTATAATTTAATGTGTACAAACTGACAAGAGCATCTGCAAGCATGCCTTAAGCTGTTGGCAAAACTGAAATGTAAAGAAAAGATGAGGTTTAATCATGTGAAGCAGTCTTCCTGTTTTAAGTTATCCTTCAAGTGCCCCTCCATTTTCCCTGTTCTACCCACTGATCTCCTGGTTGGCATCAACTCTGCTGATTTCATTCAGATGGCAATATAAGTGTTAAAATGTCAGATTTATTCTCCATTATGGAATTTCTGTCGCTAGGGCCGGCATTATAAAATTCAGTGCTGTGTCTGTAGTACCATGTAGGGGCTGTACGACAACACTCAACTTCACAGTAACACAATAGCTACAAAGTACAGACACAAAACATGTTAAACCTGTTTGACAAATCAGACAACTGAAAAATAGCAAGTACCTTTTTATCTGGACCTAGTTAAAAGTAAATTTTTTAGTACCAGTTTGATCTCTTTCCATGTACTCTACTGAGTGTAGTATAAATATCAGTGCAAACTGAATCTACTTTCCTTCTGTATGCCCCCCCATCTTGCTAACTAATTAGGTAAGCCCTCTTTCCATGTACTCTACTGAGTGTAGTATAAATATCAGTGCAAACTGAATCTACTTTCCTTCTGTATGCCCCCCCCATCTTGCTAACTAATTAGGTAAATGCATTCTTTACTTCAGTATTCCCTTAAGCTGAGCCACAGATCAGAAGAACTAACACAGCATACATTTGTATTCTTCATGTCTTTTATAATCACAAGCTTTCAGGATCAAGATAAAAAAAGTGAAATGTCAGGATAAAAGAGACACTAAATATGCGTTATGAGTTTTCTGCATATTAAAGTTCACTGTATTCAGAAAGTTAGCTAGAGACAAGGATTTCTGGGGCAATGGCATGCTAAGAAAGGTTTAGTATTCTAATTTTCACAGTTTACAATGAAGGATGATTGGGATATTACTGATCCAAAATCAAATGTTGTCCCGGTCCCCTTCAATAACACACATCACACCAAATGACATTTGACAACCTTTATTAAATTTCCATAACATAGCTTTGATCACCAACTTTATTAATTACAACTATACATGATATAATTGATTTTAAATATAGCATAACATCCTTGTAATGTTAATCAGGGCAGCGTACCTACTCACCCTGCCCCAGTAAGCAGTGTCCATACCTCTACTCACTTACCTTACTTATGAAGCAGCATCCCATCTCACTTCATACACCATTCATTGTAATGTTAATCAGGGCAGCGTACCTTCTCACCCTGCCCAACAAGCAGGGTCCATACCTCTGCTCGCTTACTTTACTTATGAAGCAGCGTCCCAACTCACTTCATACACCATCCATTGAATTACCTTCCACCAAATAAGCACCATCCTTACCTCAGCTTGCTTATCTATTCAGCAAGCTTCCTCCAACTACTCATTTCCTTTCCCTAGGTCCTTGAAATGAACATCCAGACATCAGAGGGGGAGCAGAAGAGGGCAAGCCTATCCCTCTTCTCCACCTACCCCCACTGATAAATAACCTTACTCCCCACCAACGAACCAATGAAAAGAGGGAGGGTGGGTGGGTAGCACGTTCACGCCAAAATGTGATTGCTTAACCCAACTACACTAGACTAAACCTCTTAATCCCCTCCCCATCATTATCTCATTTCCTCCCAACCATCCCTGCCTCCACTTAACCCTTTCACCTCCCCAACCCACTTAACTCCACTTAATATTAACCTAACCCTCCCCCCATGAAGATGTCCCGGGACAACTTAGTTTGTTGCCAAACTTCATTTGTCCCTGTCCCCTTCAGTAACACACATCATACCAAATGACATTTGGCGATCTTTATTAAATTTCCATAACATAGCTTTGATCACCAACTTTATTAATTATAACTATACATGATATAATTGATTCTAAATACAGCATAACATCCTTGTAATGTTAATCAGGGCAGCGTACCTATTCACCCTGCCCCAGTAAGCAGCGTCCATACCTCTACTCACTTACCTTACTTATGAAGTAGCATCCCATCTCACTTCATACACCATTCATTGTAATGTTAATCAGGGCAGTGTAACTACTCACCCTGCCCAACAAGCAGGGTCCATACCTCTGCTCGCTTACTTTACTTATGAAGCAGCGTCCCAATTCACTTCATACACCATCCATTGAATTACCCTCCACCAAATAAGCACCATCCTTACCTCAGCTTGCTTATCTATTCAGCAAGCTTCCTCCAACTACTCATTTCCTTTCCCCAGATCCTTGAAATGAACATCCAGAGAGGGGGAACAGAAGAGGGCAAGCCTATCCCTCTTCTCCGCCAACCAGCCTGACCAGGCTGTTCCCCCTCCCTTCTACCCAAAATTGCTCAACTCACTTCTCATAAAGGGTAGGGTCAAGCCAAACATCATTTGGTGTACCCATCATCTGTAAAGCACCTTAGAATCCCGTCATAAACCCCTTTGCCATGCCATTACTGAAACACGCCCTAATGAAACTAAAGTAGGATTATCATGACCCCGTTGTAACACCGGAACATCCACACCAAGAGAACACATACTCAATTAGCCCGTTGCCTTCAAAACTGAAATCATGGCTCACCTGAATGTATTGACAGCCTATAACCACAACAAACCACAAACTATAACCCCTTGAACTCAAGACGGCACCCAGTCAAACTATTTGCAAGTCTCACACCCAAGATCCTGTTAACCATAGTATATCACCTTAGCCCACCCACTACCCAGTTCTATATATATATATATATATATATATATATATATATATATATATATATATATATACACACCAACTCCATTACCGTAGGGAACAATCTAACTCCAACTTTAATGTCCTACCTTAGCTGGCAGAAAACAAGCACCCCTTGACCTAGTTCCCGAAACCCACCTATGCTCAGCAACAAAATTACTCTACATACCCAGCCATAAACACCCCAATTCACTCATTACCAAAACATTCTTAACCCCTGTTTGTCTCTGTCATTTACCCTGGAGAGCTCTTTCCTTATATTACCTATATCACTAGTAGTCAATTAAGACCGCTTCTACCACAGCCTTATCCTGCAACCAAATTTTCTTTAAACCTTCTAACTCCCCTGTAACAATGCACCTTTAAACCTTCTAACTCCCCTGTAACAATGCACCCAGTTTTGAAAACTACCCCACCAACCGCCTAGCTACCATGCTTCCTAAAACTCTACTCAGCATTGACTCAACACCAAGTGAAATTATCCTTGTGTCATTCTGTAAAACCTTAACCTGTTATGTAACATTAACACTACCTATCAATATGGAAAATGTAATCTCAAGCAATTTTTAGTCACAATACCTGCAATCTTAGCTAAAGACATGAGTGCATATATGTAAATATAACATTACTTTCTAAGATAGAATGCAGAAGGTTCTAAGCTAATACCACCATGCTTATTCCTTAGCTCAGTAGGCCATAAAGCTACCTTTCCACTCAAAACCATTAACGACAGTAGCATTACTGACTGTTCTCACAAATTCCACATTTCAATGTTTATTGTAAAACCAACTCTGGAAAAGTCCACTGACTCGCAAAATCACCATTCACTGTGATACAGTTTGCCATCTATTATTTTTAGCAGCTGTCCAATGACAACCCAGTATTCCGATGATAATTGCACTACCTTTAACACTTTAAATGCATTTTCTACATTACCATAACATATGTCCTGCCTTACCCATTTGCATCCAGAGATCCAATCCCAAATTACGTGCCTACATGGTTTGCCTTGAAACTCAAATTCAACAGCACAGAGACAAATCAACCAATGAAATATGACCACTGGGCATGCAAACTGGTAGTCACCCGACCCCGCCCCTGCACTGTTCCCACCATCCAATCACAGAAACAGCTCTGCCACCACAATGTCCAACAAACCGAGAGGAAAAAATACAAAACATAGCTGGACCACCAACTTTTTGCCCCTAACCCCACAAGCAAAGCAAAGGATCCGGACCTATCCACATCCACAGTCATGGCACACACATGCGTGACCAACAGCAATCATTTGTGGGCACCTCACAGCCCCAGAAACCCACTACACCATCCTGACTGGCAAAAAAGAACACCACAACATGGACGACACCCATCGGGGACCTGGATGCCCAATGACACTGCTCCCATGAAACTAAAATGGAGCCATCAAGCATGCCATGCCACTCCATAACTGTTATTTTATATAGATATATATATATATATATATATATATATATCTATATATATATATATATATATATACATACACACACACACACACATATATATATATATATATATATATATATATATATATATATATATATATATGGATTCACTTCAGAAGCTCGAATCCCCAAAATCTCGAATTTCATATAACCGAGACCAAAAGATCGAGTTTTGGAAACTCGAACTTCTGAAATGAAACCATAAAAAAAAAATTCTCAAACACTGCTTTTGCAGGGGTGCTTCACCCCCTGCACCCCCCATGTGGGAGGCTGTGCCCCCCACACCCCCCCTACTTAAATATACCAACTCCGAGATCGCGCTACACCGGGGAAAAGGGAAATCTCCCATTTTGCGCTGTATGCGGAAGCGCAAAAAGGGAGATTTCCTACTTCCTATCAACACCGCAGTAAAGATAAAAACATTACATACACACAGACCGTACAGGAATCCTTGCCTCTGTGTGCACGTAACGTTTTAATATAAGTAAGGTCTTATTTTTTAACACTTTACATATTCAATTTACTGAAATCTCGATCATATGGTTTCGACCATATGAAATTCGAGATTTCAGTAATTTGATTATGTGAAGTGTTCCCATATATATATATATATATATATATATATATATATTTTTTTTTTTTTTCTCCTTTCTTTCTCTCTCTTTCCCCCTTTCCACAAAGTCCGGAAAGTTGACCACTGATAGGTCCAGTGCACCAAAGATGATCCCAGCGCACCCTGCACATACCCTGGCCAGCCACCACCACACGGGAGTGCTCCATGGTGTGAAAACACTGACAATCAGATGCACTGCTCGCCTAAACCAGACAAAGAAGAAAATTCACCCAACCCCCACCACCGAAAAAGCACCCACGTGACTAACGCATTAGCAGCTGAACGGTCTTTTTATCAGGCCACCCACCTGGCTATCAGACAAATTTTAACTAAATAAACAGGATATAAATGCATGTGAAGCACTGAAATAAATATAACCTAAAAACCTGAAATGAGTGGTGCTTTAAGGGATGTTTCCACGGGACACGGGCTCAACTCCTTAACATGCCAGCGATTAACAGGTGCACTGAAACTTTGTTGCCATTGCTTTTACGTCTCTAACCCCTAACACCACAACTTGCCACAAGGAAACATTAGCTCCATGAGATATTGTAGCTTAATCTAAATATTTTTGTTCAGGATGACTCACCTGGCATTTTACAATGCCCAACTATGACAAGGATAAACATTTGCCATGTGAATTTCAAACTTTATTGCTAGTGCTCCTCTTTAAACCCAGAATATTCCATCCAAACTAACAACTTTCTCCAGGCTCCTGCT